>NW_016807931.1:636296-650608 GCF_001698545.2 Rhinopithecus bieti
ACTTTGCCCGGCTAGCCTTTTATTTTTAGATAATGGAAATGGAATGTGATAGTTTCTATATTTCAAAACTGTACATCTATTTGAATATATTTAACAGCTTTTTTGTTCTTTAAAATTTTGTCTAATTAAGAAATGAAATATTATGGAATGAAATAAGTATATTTAATGTGTCCTAGTATCTTATGAGAAAAGACTTCTAAAATTAGACTTTCAGGTCTTCCTACAATTCTTATTTATGAACAAGGAATTTATTCCTTTAGGAGGTGAATTATTTTCAGATTAAATTTAATAGAAATTAGTGAACCATAATTATTTTCTTTATATTTGCAAAATTGTTTTAAAATTATTGAAATTATTATATTTTCATGGTCTCCTAAACATTTATTCCTTAAAACACAAACAAAAGGGACATTTGTGACACTGCTTTTATTAATTGACTTCACTCAATTTGAAAGTTTTATTTTATAATTTCTTACTAGGTCATTGAAACTTTATTAATACATACTTGAAACCTCAGTTGATTACTTATTTGAAGTTTACTCTAACAATTGAAAGAATTCAGAGAAACCTGTGAAAACACATTATATTATCAAAGCCTACTGTTATTGTTCATTCTTCTATTTTTTACACTATATGTATGTTTGTATATAGTAACAGTGTTAAAACAAATTTTGGAAAATTAAGTCCCCATTGTCAGCACTTATGGAGACCGTTTACTTTTATACACTTTTTACCTCATTTTATCATGTGTATTAAATCTTCTTGGTCATATATTTTTGCTCTACCACTCAGAATTCAATCAATTCACTTAAGAAAATACAGTAGCCAAGTTGTCTAAGTATCTATAAGCTGTTAAATGTCATTTCTACAGCAAAGATCCTACATGAGTTATCATTATTCAACCTGAAAATGTTCAACATATTTAACTAAGTGTGAATAATTAATTTTATTAAGCTGTGGACAATTAATTGATCTGTTTCTGTTATAGATGAGATATATATGACTATAATATGTCTGTTGAAATAGATAATATTATATAACATTAAATGTTGAAAATCCAGTTATATTTTTATATAGAAAGTAGGTCCCCATACACTCACTTCAAACTTTTAAAAATCAACATTGGAGGTACAATTTATAAATAATAACACTCATCCATTTAATAGTTTAAACTGATAAGTTTTGATACATGTATATGTAACTTTCACCCCAATTATAATATGTAATAGTAACCTCTACCCAGGAAATACACTCACGCTCCTTTGCTGTCAGCTTTCAACCAACCATCTGCTTCAGGCAAACAATAAGTAGATTACTTTTGCATGTTCTAGATGCTCAGATAATGGAATCAATATAAACTAATTTGTTTCTAATATTTCCCACTTAGTATAATATATACAAGATTCATCCAGATTATTGACTGAATTCGTAATTTATTCTTTTTTATGGTTGAGTGCTGTTTCATTTTATGAAAATCTTATAAGAAGTCTATTCATCACCTGGTAATGGGTATATGATGCCCATTACTGTCAGCTGTAAGTTAGGCTGTTTACACGTTGTATTCCAAATATCTCAAAACACTTTTCTTTCTTTCCTTGAGAGTGCTTACTTGTAATAAAATAATTTGATGTTCAGATGATACAGCATCATTATAATCTCCTCCTATCATCTATTCTATTTAATGGTTTACCAAGAATAGTATAAAAATTACACAAAACATCATTAATGGTGACATGAGTTTTCATCAACTATAACCATGATAATGACAAAATAATAACAAATAATTTTATGGACAGTACATAAGGCATAAATATTTTATACAATATTTTATTTATTCTAAACTATGAAAAACAAGATAGGCTACATGTTCTGTTTTTAAAAAGGAAACTTACAGAGGTTGTTTGCCTAAGATCACATGGCAAATAAACAACTGAATGATTTTCTATCCAATATACTCAGAGTCCGCAAATAGTTTTATTTTGTTAATATAATTTCAATGTGATAACAAAATAGCAAAAATATGAAATAACCAAAGTAACAAAAGGTGATGCTGTAAGTAAAAACTGAGTATTCTATTTTATATTGTCTCCATATTTCCAAAAGGAATAATACTTTACCCTTTTAAAAATTTACCTTTATTTGGATGGTCACAATTGTAAATGCAAGGAGGTCTTGGTTTGTCTATTTTCCTTCATTAAAATTCAAAATTTTCCTTCATTAAAAAAAATTATATACCTTCCCCTCAATTTTGTACTCTTTATTTTAGTATTTTCTCTTACTTATACTTTGCCTGTTGGTAAACTTTATAATCTTAGGTACTGTATTCCAATGCTTATTTCCCAATATATCAATTTTACAAGTTCCCTTGACTTGATGTGTAAAATGAGAAAATTAGGCCCATTCTACATCTCCTCCCATCTACTTCTGAGCTTCTGTCAGCTCTACTTTTTACATATTTAGAGCTAAGTAGCTTGATGTTCTTTTCTGAGATCTCAGTTAAACCTTGTTCTCATCACTTATAATTTGAGTCTAAAATCTGATGATAAGTATGTAGCAGTACAGAAGATAGTACTGTAGTACTATAGTAGTACATAAGATAAGTATGTAGTATTTATGAAACTGTTTTGAAAAGTTTCAATATAGAACCATATGGTGGACCCGTAAAGAAGGAAATGCAGTCTTAGGTCACTAAAACTACTCTTCTTAAAGGAAAATCATACAAAAATGAGACTCAAATGAATTTGCTTTCCTCAAATTTTACCAATTATATACATCCTGATACTTAGCTTTCACAGTATACTTCATATACTTCCTGAAAATCAAAATTTGGTGGTAGTATGTTTTTTATAAAGAGATAATTGAATATAAACTGGAATGAAACTTGATCTCTATAAATGTAAATTCATTTACTATGTATAGTAAATGTAAATGCACTTCATCACATGTATATTATTTAATGTCCATAATCCAAATCTAAATCTAAATGCACTTTATCATATACATCCTATAGTATATAGAGTGCATTTAGATTTATATCAAATGTGTATGTATTACTTATGATAGAGTTAAGTAGCTAGCCTAATGAATAATTTAATCCTTTACATAGTATTTTATATAGTGTGAGAAGTATGTTAGAATAAATAATTTTTAAAGACTTAATTATCATAACATCTCAAACTAATAGACATAGAAGACATTCAATGGCCTTGAAAACTTTCTACTGACCTGGCCACTGTCATTTTAAATATAAGAGTATAAAAATTGCTATTTTTTGATTATTCAAGCAAGGTATTTTGTATGTGTCAGAGGGCATTTTCAGGACAATATCTTACAAAATGTTTATCCTCCTAAAGATGATACTTACTTCTGGTTTGCTTCCAAAAAGATTTCAGTGAGCTACCATTCAACTTTCAGGCCAAAGAAAATCTAGACTCATATTATTTGATGTAGACAATATGATGAATTATTTTACAAGAATTATTAATTTTATTAGGTGAATCACAGATTATTCTTTTAATCTTTAGAGATTAAGATTTTCTCTTAATCTTTTAACTGATTACATATTTTTCCTATTTTAAAACTTATAAAATAAGAAAATAGACTGGGTACAGTGGCTCATGCCTATAATCCTAGCACTTTGGAAGGCCAAGACTGGCAGATTGCTTGAACCCAGGAGTTCAAGATCAACCGGGGCAACATGGCAAAACCCTATCTCTATCAAAAAAAAAAAAAAAAAAAAAAAAAAAAAAAAAACCACAAAAATTAACTGGGTGTGATGGCACTCACCTGCGGTCCCAACTACTGGGGAGGCTTAGGTGGGAGGATCACCTGAACCCAGAAGGTCAAGGGTGCATCCTGTCACTGCACTCTAGCCAGGGCAAGACCCTGTCTCAACAACAACACCACACACACACACACACACACACACACACACACAAATACAAAAATAATCTATTTGGCAACAATTTTATATTTTGTAAATACTACTTACGTATGTAAAGTGTAACTATAGTGTGGAAAAATATATATTTTCAGATTCTATTTACTCAAAAAATGCTAATAAACTTGTGTCTATTAAATGGACACATTTTAAAATATACTTGATTTATTTTTCTTAATAAGTCTAGCTTGAAACAAGTTTTAAAATATTATAAACTAATTGTTTACTTTGAGATATAATATGTGATCTGCTTGATTAACTCACAAGTCTCAGGTTTAATAAAAGAGATTTTCTTCAGTGGTGAAGTCTGGGGATTTTTTGACACAGTATCAGTTCGAAGTTTTAACGGTAATGAGGATTAAAGATAGAAGTAATTACTTTTTTACCTGAATATTTTGTCATTTGAGATAGACATTTCTCTTTGAGAGGTGATTTAAGTAAGGAATTTGTGTGCAGCAATGATGTTGTGAAATGCTAACATAAGTATCTGTATTTTAGTAAGCAGCCAAGTAACTCTGATCCTTTTGTCAGTTCATGAGTGGTGAATTGGATTTAAAAAGAAAACCGTTAGTACACAAGTGGGAGTACCTTGCAGTATCTAGTCACCAAACTTTGATGTTGGTATTTCATAATGAATCACCTTCCTCCTTCTCCTAGAAAATAGAATTGGTTCTCTGAAGCACTGAAAAGAGTTCCATCACAATAAAGCATTTTACTATATGATAGAATCTGGCTTAGGTAGACAAATGGCTATAATTTTTACCAACTACTTCTGAGAAACTAACATGACACAATAAAATATAAATTTTCTTTAACTGTACTCTCAATTTGAAGGAGTAAGCTAGAGGGTAAAGAAACAAAAATAAAGTTATTGTGCTAGAATAAAGCTCTGCAACAAAGTGTGTTTTAAAATCTCCAGAATATACTGACAGAAAACACTGGTATATTTCGTAAATTTTGAAAGTTACATTAAGAATAAAAGGCATATTTTCTTCTAAAATTCGAGAGGAGAAAAACAAGATTTCCCTTGAAGGTACAGCACCACTTATTCATACACTGGCTTTCATTTGTTAATAAGTAAATTCATATTCAAATTAATGGTTGGTGTTAGTGCTAATGATGCTTCATCTTTGGATTTTGAAAATTAATATTAAATCAGCTTTCTTTGCATTTTTCCCTTTACTGTGTGTGTGTGTGTATGTGTGTATCTTTTTTGAGTAAATATCACCTGCTTATGTGATTTAATCACTCTTTCTCTGAATGAAACTGATTGTTGGTTATGTTGTGAAGAAATTTCAACCAAAGGAGATATCGATGGTTTGTTATTTTCAAATGCTTTTGAAAAACATTTCTTAAATATTGGAAACATTAGGTGTCTGAGTGACCAGCTTTTTGTTCACATTGCGTTTCATTAGCATCAGTGTTTCTTGCGAACATCTTGGAAATTCAGAATCTCAGGCCCCAGCCCATGTTAATGAATCAGGAACTGCCTGTTGACAGGTGATTGCCATGAATATTTAGATTTAGATTTGAAACACACTGATTTAAATAGTCTCTAGTTGAATTATCACTTCATATCCGCCGTATGGTGACGTGTGAGCCTCACTAAAAAGAACAGCGAAGAAAAAGAAAGAAAGCAGAGAAGGCAGCAACGCACGGAACAACAGAGCCAAGCGAGAGCCACTGCGTAGTGGAATGGAAAGCAGGTCACCACTGTTGGGAAAAGAGGTTTATACGTTTCCATTGCGGAGAGAGGAGTACTGCTCCGGCATCAGTGTTGATAATGCCATGAATATAAATGGAATCTTGCATTTCTTGTTACAGAAATCAAAAAATCTTTCTAAATTTTTAATACTGACAATTACACGTGAGTGGAAACTTCAGTTTTCCATCTTACCATATATAAAAAATAAGGAGTTTCAAGGATAAAAAATAAATCAAAAATTCATTATTCTCTGTAGGGCTTTTATTCAGTCTCTCTCATTTCAATGATCTATAAATTCATCAAAGTATACTTGGCTTTACCAATTAACTATGCAATTTGTCTATCTCTTTTATCCACATCATAATCAAGCATCCATTCCTCCAGTCCATAAGAAGCTATTGAGGGCTTATAACAACTTGGTACTTTGTCAGTGGAGGGTCCTAGATATCCAAATATCTCCTGTTTTGCAATTGTAGGCACAGCAGGAATTTTCTATGTGCTTAAAGAATGTTGACTCATATGACTCCTTTAGGATTCCCTTACTTCAAGAACTTAGTTTGGAAAAGTGTCAAAGCTCTTTCCGGAAGTTATTATAGCATGTTACATTTTAAATGCTTATTCTTAATAAATATTTCTGTTAGAAAACACCTTTTTTTTTGTTATAATGTGTCACAAAATAATTTGCAATGAAATCAATTAATTTGGACAAAAATGTAGATTGTTTAATCATTAAAACTGTTCTGGCCTGAATGTTGTGTCCAGTTATCTTCTTTCATATTGAGATTGAGATATCAAGAGATGAGTTAATCATACTCCCAGTTTATAGCATATTTTTATCATTAATTTATGAAATATCTTCTCTTATTTTGTTTTGTACTTTTCATTCTTAATCTCCACTATCATTTTCATCCCCCAAATAGACATCTATTGTAAATTGCTTAGTAAATGCTGTTACATATACATAAATGTTGTACAATATATAAATTTGTTACAAGTTTTTAATGTTTTAAATATACATAAATGGTATACCAAAAGTTCATTGTGTTTTATACTTTTTCCGTGACTCTCTATATTTAGTTGTTGCTTCATCCTGTTTCACATTGCCAATATAATTCATAAATATTTTACTTATCTGTTCTCCCAGAAATGCAGATTTTAGATTTTCTCCTAACTTTTGCTGCCACAAGTAACCCCAAAATTTTATTGGACTTATGCAAGAATTCACCCTAAATATTTTCCCAGCAGTGAGGTTCCTGAGTTGCAGGGCACATGCATACTTGATTTCACTAAATACTCTCGGAGAATTGCTTTCCACTGTAACTGTCCTAGTTTATATTCACACCAGCAGTGCCCCAAAGTTTTCTGCTCTCACACTTGTCTCAGCACTGGGATTAACTATTTTTTTTTTTTTTATTTCCCATTCTATGTTGTATTGTTCCTGTCTTACCTTGTACTTCTGTGTTACATGTTAATAATTTAGGCTTCCCATTTTTTGTGAATTATACATTATTATCCATCACCATTTATTTTCTATTAGGTTCCTTAATGATTTCTTATTGCTGGAGTTCTTTGTAGAGTCTAGATCTCCAGATCAGTGCTGTCCAACAGAAATGTTTGCGTTACCCCAGATTCTATATCTGCACTATCCCATACTGTCACTACGAGCCACATGTGGCAGTTTAGCACCTGAAATGTAGCTAATGTGACCTCAGAACAGAATATGCAATTTAATATGTTCTAATTAATTTATATTAAAGTTTATATAGCTACATGTGGCTAGTTGTTACCACGCTTAACATGCAGCTCAAAATATTGATGCCTTGTTGGTTTTAGGTAATATATTTCTAGTTTATTTGTTGTTAATTTCAAGTCATTTTCTTTTCAACATACAATCTTTATTTTGATTTGTTCTTGGATCTTTCACAAGAATATGATGAAAGAGATGGAATGTCATTCTCAAAACATTATATCAGGAGGCACAAGATGCCATTTTGTCCCATCACTTACGTTAAAAGTGATAGTTATCCCTCCCCTAGGGTGCGGCAAACCACCATGGCACATGTATACCTATGTAACAAAACTGCACATTCTGCACATGTAACCCAGAATTTAAAGTATAAAAAAAATTATTTTAAAAAAGTGATGGTTGCCAGGTTTAATACTGTGAAATGCATATGGCTTCCTTTGTAATAATGAATATGTTTGGGCAGATTTTTGAGACCATGTAGATTTCAATTTTTTATTAAACTTCCACTCATTTTAGCATCTATTAATGATCCTTGCATGTTCAATTAATGGTTGTGAGTGATTATTTTTCCAAATCCAATATCCTTTCCTCATTTAGTAATTTGCATTGTATTATAAAAATACTTTTTATCTTCTTGATTTATTTACATGTTTATATCAATATATTCATAAATTCCTATTATATCTGATGGTTTATATCAAATAACTGTTTATTTGATGCTAAATGTGTCCAATATTTGGCCACTGAAAGATTCTTCAAGCTGGCTTCTATGAAGTTCTGATACATACTATCATTCTTCACATATTTTCTTACTTGTTGTCACACATGATACTGCAGATTCATCTTTCCTTCTATGCCCTTGGCCCTAGAATCAGCTATTTCTCTGAGATGCCATGAGCCTTGACACAGGACTAAAGATCTGGGAGCTAGCTGTTTTGTTGTCTAACAGAATGCCATTTCTTTTAAATCCTGTTAGTGGACAGAGCTAGAAAATGTGTACCTCTCATACACTCCTCTCTCTGTGTCTTACTGCTCGCTTTACTTTCTCTCTCTCTCTCAGAAAGAGTTCACACAGATATATTCAATTCTAGTCCAACATGCAACAAAGGAGTGTTCAGTCTAGTATTGCTCATTTTCATGATTGTTTTTTGATCCGAACTGCATTGAAAGTAATCTGTAGAATTTCTCTGAAGCCTGAGGTGAAACTATCACCATAGAATATTTATGATTGCTTTTGTATATTTTACATTCTTGTTAGAAATATACATGCTTCAATTTCTCTGCATGTCAGTGTGGATATCTCAGCTTTGAAGCCTTGACAATTCACTTAAGTCCCTGAATTATGCAATTATACAATTCAGGGATTTCATGTAAGTTGAATTATGCTTATTTTCATGAAAGTTATGAATGTTGAATTATGTAAGTCATACGTAAGTCATGTTGAACTGTATAAGTCAACTTACATGAAAAATCAACTGACTACCTACTATTTGGCAGGCACAAAATTAGGTATTAGGAATTTAAAAGTTAAATTGTTCCTTCCCAGCAAATTAACGGGATAGAAGGCGGCCCAGGAAGATGTTTGTAATGCTGATGCTGGACAGGCAAGCCCCATATTGGAGTTTATACTGAGAAGGTTCTGAAATTCCCCCAGGAAAGAATTCAAGGGTGAACCAGTATTGTTAGACAGCAGTTTTGACTGAAGCAGCAGTGTACAGTAGCATCAGCAGAGGTACTGGTCCTTGCAGAGCAGGGCTATCCCATTGGCAGTGTGCCCAGAGTAACAGCTCAGGGGTAGTTATGCAGTCATATTTATATCCACCTTTGACTTGCAAATTAAAGGGCAGATTATGCAGAAATTCTAGAAAAGGAATGGTAACTTCTGGGTATCCGGTGGTTGGAAACAGGCACTAACTTCTGGGTGTTGCCATAGCAATGGTAAACTGGCAGGGCACTGGTGGGCATGTCTTATGAAGAGGTGCTTTTACCTCTTCCCTGTTTCAGCTAATTTTTAACCTGGTCCAGAGTCAAGTCCTGCCTCCAGAGTCAAGTCCCACCTCCTACCTCAGTACTGTACCGTAATAACTATCAGAGCACAACTGAGAGAGAAATAATTCATTTAGCTCAGGAAGGCATGAAAAAAAACAGAAAAAAATGAAAAAGAGGTGACCTTAAATGGGACCATAAAGGACTAACAGACTCATACACATGTGGAGAATATTTGGTGGAAGGAAGAGCAGGAATGGAAACACAGGGTTGAAGGTTCATGGAGTGTCTGGGGACAATTGGTTTGGTGTTGCTGGCAAGTTTGTGGAAAAGCACTCAAGAAATTAAATTGGAAAGAGACCCTGACTTCAGTCTGGGAGTGTTTGTATGTCACAATAATATATAAGATCTTTGTTCTATAGACAATGGGGAGCCATCAGAAGTTTTAAAGTGAAAAAGGAAATTGAATAGACTCATGCAGACAGATTTAAATCTGAACTTTGCCACTCAGTACCACTGAAACTTGGAATAACTACTTTGTCTCTCTGGGTTTCCTTTCCCTAATCTATAAATGAGAATTAATAATACTTACTGGATTGTCATAAAGGGTAAATCAGAAATACCTAGCATGGTGGTTGGCAAATGGTAGTTGCTTTTTAAAATTAAGTTATTTAATAACAAAGATGTCTTTCTTGGGGAAAGAGAAAAAGGATAGATAATGAGTGCCATTATGGCAGGGTCTGTTCTTTGTTTGCTGCCTGTTACTAAAAGCAACTAGCTTCCTAAAAAGGGGCATCCACCCAGGCCTGAAAACTGTTCATGTTCACAAACTTGGGGGAGTTGTTTATGCACACACCCTGTTGCTGACACTGGGAATAACTCATTACAGAGAACATACAGAATCAGTGCCTTAGAGGGAAGAGTAATAAGGGAAGTTGAATTACAGTGGGACAATGTGATTACAATGGGTAAATATAACAGTAAATTCTACAGAACTTTTGAGACAGCATCCTCAAAGATTAGATAAACTCATTCATTACTATTTAAATGTAAACGTATCAAAGAATTGTGTTCTTAAAATCAATATGAATACTGATCTTGGAAATAAACATAGATATTAGAGGTAGACACATAGATAGATACTATATATAGACATAAATGATTTGTGTGTGTGTGTGTATATATATATATATAAATATTTTATGATAGACTCCCTCATGTCTTGCTTGAGCATTTTTAATAGTCTTTTCATAAGCTTCTCTATTCTTAATCTCTCTTTATATTGATATGATTATCAATATAAATAACCTAAATAACTGCAATCTCAGCGTGCCATATGCTTTGTGATTGTGCCTTTACCCCTCTCTCTATTCTTATCTTTTACATACCCTGCATAATACTTTAAGCACTAATAATATCAAACTGCTTTTGTTTCCTGACTGCCAGAAAAAAACTGTCAAGTTTTTTTTCAAGTCTTTGTGACTATGTACATGGTGTGTCTTCTTGCTGGAAATCTGTCTGGTCACACATTGATTTTCTTGGATAATTACTACCGCTTCTTCACAGATCAGTTCAGTAGTCACACTCTTCAGAAGCCTGCCTTGCCCCTCCCGTGCTGCAATGAATCCTATTAAGTCTTTACCACAGCACTTATATTACTTATATTACTAGGTGCACAACATCTACTTATGTGAGTATCCCACTAGGTCTTATGTTTCTTGATACCAGGAAGAAACATGTGTCCTTACTATTCCTCTTCATAAACTCAGAAACTAGTATAGTGATTGGTAAACAGTAGGTTAGACAAAGAACGGAGTGGCCACCTCTCTTCAGGCCAATTTAGCCCCCAAATTATGGCATATTTTCTAGGATTAATTTTACTTATTTTAATGTTTGCTATAGTAACATTAGATATGATGGCTTCTTCACTTTTAGTAAGAGTATGGATAAAATTCTCAAATATATTTTCAGACTTCTATGATTTTTAAGTCTGTTTATCTGCTTATAATACGTCGATATTTTAAAGAAAAATTAAAATCACTTATGGCACGTACTGGTAGAGTAAGAGGCATAATTACATCAGTGATTTGTTCCTAAAGACAAAGAAATAGAATAACAGCAAGTTTCTACAGAAATATTTAATCATCTAAAAAGCTATAAATTCAAAAAACAAACATGATATGGAGAAAAATATGATCTATAATTTTATTTAGTATTTACTTATAGATGCTTAATTTTGTTTGAATGTGATTTCTTCACTGGAATAAGCCCATGTATGAAGGCTCACTAAGCATATTCTACAAGATGTACAACCACTTCTCCACTTAATGAGGATGCCTGGCATGAATGGCTCTGCCCTCATCCACTACCAGTGGAAGCCCCCTCATTGGCTTTGGTCATAACAAGAATTATTAGCCATAGTATGATCACCAGAGCCTTTGGGAGTGTGCCCTGAGAGAAGCAGCAGGAAAAAAGGCTGGTTACATGGCTCAGTGGGCAGAGGAGCCCCAGCAGCAGAAATTTCTGAAGGCAGGACCTAGTAGCCCAGAAAAAGAGAGAACATGCAGGAATGCACATGGGAGCCTCTCTCAGGGGATATTTGCAGGGTATTGGGACTACTGAAATAGCAGGTTGGAGTTTAAGACAGAATTTTTTTATTGTTCTTGTGATTCTATATTGAATTCTAGAGTTCAATGGCTTGAGCAATCATGGATTGTGTTCATTTTTATTATTAGAATCCATTATTATCAGCTTCAATCAAGACAGCACAGCATTAAAACTAGACTGCTTATCTTCAAATCTAGATAGATTCTGCCCCCAAAGCTGTTTGACCTTGGGCAGGTGAAACTCTCTGTGCCTCAGTGCACTCATAGCTAAAATGACAACAATAATAGGAACCAGTGTTATGAAGTTGTTATGAGAAGTGAGTTCCTTAGAAATTGAGCCTGGCAAGTAGTAGGTGCTATATAAATATTCACTATTATTAATATTGTGATTATTTATTCTATAGAGATTTCTAGGAAATTTCTTTATTTTGCTAATTAAACTTTTCTTCAAGAAAATCAGATCAACATAGAGAATAACCCAGAATTAGTAAGACATTAAATGTTCATATTTTTATTGAATACAATCTGTCCATTTTAATGTTTTTCTGTGTATGCCTATTTAAAATAGCTTGTGCTACTGTGCTACTGTGAATAAGAACCACACAGAAAATTCTATCAAAGTATAGCCATAACAGAAGCTATGTGTATCCACAACAGAAATGGGACAATTTTATATTAAAAACCAGAAGCATTATCTCTACTATAGGAAAAAATTCAATATCAGCCAAGCAATGCTCTATTTGTTCTTACAATGCATGCATATTATATTGCCTATAAATTGATTATATAGAAAACATTGTTTTCATAAGTTTTTTTTTTCTGTGTTAGAAAACTGAACGATAATACATTGTACTATCATTATCATGTAAACTGAATTCCATCCATTGGTATGATGGAATCTACCTAGGCTAAAAGTTGTGTGTTGGTTACATGGTCAGTACCTTTCCCAATGTCCAGAGAATTGATCATTGAAGTCTGATATAACCTTCATTATATCATTCAAACTAACATACTCATATTTTTTTATACATGTTCACAAAATACTTTAAGAAGTACTTTAAAAGACAAAGGAAAATGTAAACCTAACCTAAACTGCCACAACTTCAAAGCACAAATAAAGCACTATAAACAAATTGCTATAGACATCTATGTGTATGTGTATGTAATTTAAATAAATGACATCATGCTGTATGTATACATGCCAATAAATAAATGTACATTATTATTTTAATAACTGCAAAGTATTTTATTACATTAGAGTGTCATATCATTACATTAAAGTGAAGTTTTGGGGGATTCATATGCAATTTGAAAATCTGGACTCCTGTGCAAAGTTACACATTCTCAGATTTTTTAAAATATTGTTATTAATTTGACATGTATTTCCTAAAGTAAAATACTAACTCACAGCTGAAAAATTATATTTCTTTACCAATAGGATACTCATTGCTCACTTATAGCTGCTTCGTAGTTCAAAGAAACTATAAACAGGTTGCCCTCTCTTTCAAGAAAGACCATAGCATAAAATAATTTTGGCAGTACAAAAGAAAATGTGTGGTGTCCAGAATTGAACACTTTAAAAGTGTTCAGTAGCCTCATTACCCTGACTAATGAATTCATGATGTAAGAATATATTTAATAAGATTTATCTTAACAGAATGTTTAATTCATATAAATAATTCCATAGAAAAA
Source organism: Rhinopithecus bieti (assembly GCF_001698545.2). NCBI lineage: Eukaryota > Metazoa > Chordata > Mammalia > Primates > Cercopithecidae > Rhinopithecus > Rhinopithecus bieti. Next base: position 649,973 of record NW_016807931.1, read on the forward strand.
ATATAATGAAATGAAAACTTTGTTCTGTAAAAGTTAAAGAATTTTGAGGTTTTCTCCATTTTGATTAACATTCATCAGTTCTCAATAAATCTCTTTTAAAGGTGGCCTGACCTGAGTTATTTGTTTAAAAAAACATAGAATAAGGGACCATAACCAACCCCTTCAACTTGGATTGAGGTGTCCATGAAGTTAATATCTAAGTCTGCCTGCACAATTGCTAGTTCATCCTAATAAGAATTTTTAAATTATTGGAATAGACTCTTTAGATAAACGCATTGAAAGTTACTTCTCTAAGATGTGAATGGAGCTTTGTTATCTGACCAATAAGAGTCAGTGAGACTAATGGCCATTGTGGTGGCTCACACCTGTAATCCCAGCACTTTGAGAGGTCAAGATGGGAGGATCACCTGAGGTCAAGAGTTCGAGTCCAGCATGACGAACATGGTGAAACCTCATCTCCACTAATAAACACAAAAATTACCTGGACATGGTGGTACCCACCTGTAATTCCAGCTACTCAGGAGGCACAAGAATTGCTTGAACCAGGGAGGCAGATAATGCAGTGAGCTGAGATCATGCCACTGCACTCCAGCTTGGATGACAGAGTGAGACTCCGTCTCAAAAAAAAATATATAA
>NW_016807931.1:651921-662892 GCF_001698545.2 Rhinopithecus bieti
CTCTGTTCTGTTCCATTGGTCTATATCTCTGTTTTGGTACCAGTACCATGCTGTTTTGGTTACTGTAGCCTTGTAGTATAGTTTGAAGTCAGGGAGCATGATGCCTCCAGCTTTGTTCTTTTGGCTTAGGATTGTCTTGGCAATGTGGGCTCTTTTTTGGTTCCATATGAACTTTAAAGCATATGTTTTTTCCAATTCTGTGAAGAAAGTCATTGGTAGCTTAATGGGGATGGCATTGAATCTGTAAATTACCTTGGGCAGTATGGCCATTTTCACAATATTGGTTCTTCCTCTCCATGAGCATAGTAGCAATGTCATTTTTAATTAATTCAAACATCATATACTGTGTGCTCTCTAATTCTTTCAGTATCATGGAAAGATTCTTTTAGTAAAAGCAAAACAAAACAGAAATATTTACTGACCTCCTTATTTACATTTGGCAAGAAACCCAGCAACCAATTTCTCCCTTCCAAAACATACACACCTGCTAACAAAACTAAAGGAAAATTTCTTTCTCTCAGTCATCTCTTATTCAGCTTAAGAATTAAATTTAATTGTTTAATAAGAATTAAGTGGTTATTCTCAATTTCCTTCTCTAACCACTCTGTTCTTCTCTGACTTGTATCTACTCCAACATAGACCCTAGGTATCTACTTTTTGCTTTACCCCTGAAACACCACCATTTCTTGACCATGTTCAGTTGAATTTTACTTAACATTAGGAGAAATTGAGATGTTTCGCCATAATGCGGTAAGCGAACAATGGAAATTCAATGAGTTTTTTGGATTCATGAAGGTTTTCAGTTATCTTTGCCTCATGATTTTCTCTCTGTACATGTTTTCCCTTTGAACTTTGTTATCCAATTATCTGGGTGTAATTCCTGCACTGTCTTTCACGTTTTTGCCATATATGCTGTATGTCTTCTTTACACAAGCCCTAGAAATGTGAAATCTCTCTATTTCTTCAGGAAAAGCAGTTCATTCCTGACTTTTTCTCATCCTAACTCACTGCAGCAATTACAGGAAAAGGAATAGTGGTGGAAGATACATCTACTTTCACCACAGGTAGGCTATCAAAATATCTTCTAAATAATATTTTTGTCACTAAACAGAATTTCAAAACCATCTTTTAAAATGATATTTGCATGCCGCATTTTGATTAGAGTTTAATTACAGCTACATCTTATAAATATTTTAAAACCCCATAGTGTTTCCATTATCTAATTAATGCCACTGTGATTGTGGCATGACGCATTATATTCATGAATGAGTTTTTAACAATTTATAATGACTAGAAAAACAGCATTACTAATCTACTCCTTAAGTTTGGTTTAGTTTTATTGTAATATGTGTATAGCCTTATATAAATGCTACTATTTAATATATCACCTTCTTAAATACACTGACTGACCAGTAACAATACATTTAAATTAAAAGATGGGATTACGTGTTTTATATTATCATATGATTAAATTTTAATTTAATTTACACTTTAAAAATACTTCATTCTTAAATGCTTAATTTATATTAAAATCTGTATTTCAGATACATCTTTTTGCTGTGTCAATTTTTTTAGGGCACTATTTACTCTTCTTGAGAGCAATGTCAGGCAGAGACAGAGGGTTAGCAGATAGTTCAGCAAGGGTCAACTAAGTGTCAAACTTCACCATTACATGGTATAAGACCCCAGGCAAAATATGGTTCCCCTTCGTGTCTTGTTTTTATCATATGTAAAATGGGACTAATGATATTTGTCTGAGGGTTAATATTGTCAAAGCTGAGATAATTTGAATGTAGTGCTTTTTTGTAGCATCAATAAATAGTAATGTCCTTTGCTTCCTCATTGTATCTTCTCCATCCAATTTTTACTTGTAAAATTTTCAAGTTAAAATGCTTCTCTTTTCAAAATATCCCTTTTCTTTTGGATACCTGAAACATGTGATTATTTCCAAATGGGGTTTGCCTGCTGTGCTAACAATGTATCAAGTGCACAGACTATCACTCCCATTTGGAGTTCAAGACAAAGCAGAATTAACCACAGGGGCAGAGCCTGCTGGCACTAATGAGAGGGACAGCATGTCTCTCTGTATTGTTCCTCTTATTATGGAAGCATGATGATCTTTCAAAGCATTTGGGGAACCCCTGTGATGTGACACCTACAGTGTCGTGCTTGCTTTTGAGAAAATATTTTCTAAAATTGAGAACTATTATTTTACCTTATTTTGTCCTCAGCAAGATGATTTCCTTTTGTAGCTGGGAAATCTTTTCTTAAAAAAAGGAAATTTATGATTTTAGGAAATGGTGGAACTGGTATTAAAATACTTTGGAATTCATCTTCTTTTTAAAATCTATATTTGTCTTATATAGAAATTCTTAGGGTACATTTATCTCCTCTTTTATGTAACTATTTTGAGTATATATCCTTTAAGAAATATGCAAAACTTCCTATATTCCCCTTTTCCCAAACATAATATTATAAAATATACAAATTTCTCATCCAATCCCAAAAAAACCATAAAACCATCTTGGCCAACAAGTGGTCCTTGTTGAACTGAATCATTCCAGTCAGTTCCTAGAGGAGGTTTGACTAACTCCTTCATGAGGGAGAAAATATCTTTACTGAATGGGTATAATAAGCTTCAAGGTATTTTGGTTTTAACATTTTTATTATGCTTCTTTCTTTCTATTTTTATATAATGGATACAATAATGGTTCTACTTTTTATCTTATTCTGTTTAAATACTATAACAAATAAAAAAGAATAAGAAATGGACCAATAGAAAGCATTATAATTGCATGAAATTGATTGAGTAAGGTTAGAAAATATTAACCATTCACATATAAGCTCTGGGAAAAATTTTGTCTTGATAAGAAAAAAAAATAAAAACCTCAAGATCAGTTCCATAGATTCTAACAGAGTAGTCATTTCAGAATCATCTACAAGCTTAAGTATAGTTCCTAGATAAGAGGGTATTAGACATAAGCATTAATGGTAGAGGTGAGGTTGCTTTATGAAGATTTCTGTTTCACTAAAGATCTTCCCACGTCCATAGATTCTGGTGAGCTCATGTCTTGCCCTTTATTTAAAACCCTTATATTGGGTTAGTTCTGTCAGAATAGCAGATGTTCTTGGTTCTATTCATATCACCAACAGTTTATCATGTCCATGCATACAGTCCTGGGACTTCCGTCTGCTGTCACTTGAACTCTTTTCCTGGTCTTTATTCGAGCCAAGAGAACCACTCCATCTTGAGTGTGAAAAACCCAAAAGTTCCAGGTGCCAAAATGCCCACTGCAAACTGACCATCACGTTTAATTTTGTATTTTATTTATTTGTTTTATTTATTTTGAGACAGAGTCTTCACTCTGTTGCCAGGGCTGGAGTAACAGTGGTGTGATTTGGCTCACTGCAACCTCCACCTCCTGAGTTCAGTAGATTTCTGCCTCGCCTCCCGAGTAGCTGGGACTACAGGCACCGCCACCCATGCCTGGCTAATTTTTTTTTTTTTTTTTTTTTTGTATTTTTAGTGAGATGGTTTCACCCATTGTTGGCCAGGCTGATCTCAAACTCTCTGACCTCAGGTGATCCACCCGCCTCGGCCTTCCCAAAGTGCTGGCATTACAGGCATGAGTCACGGTGTTGGACTCTGCCATCAACCTTTAAAGGGATTTGTTGGATAAGTTACATAACTCCCTTGCACGTGGATCCTAAAACACTTAAATTTATGTTCTCCATGAAGTTCCAGAGTTTTCATCATGGACAAGCTTTTTCTGCAATCTCTAGTAATGGTAACACAGTCTTGAATGGCTTTCATCTTTTTAGTTTTAACCTGTCTGATTATATATATTTAAAGTGGCTTGCTGTAGACAAAAATAGTTAGTCTGGCTTTTTTAGCTCACTCTGACAATTGTTATCTTTTACTTGGAATAATTAGACCCTTCACTTTTAAAGTGATTATTAGTATAGTTGGAGTAATATCTACCATGTTTGTAATGTTTTGTATTTTTTGTATTTTTTCTTTGTTTCTCTTCTCCCCTCTTTTTCTGCCTTGTCTGGTTTTAATTGAGCAACTAAATGATTCAATTTTGTCTTCTCTCTCAGGGCATCAATTATTCTTAATACTCTTTAGTGGTTGATTTAGAGTTTACAATGTACATTTTTACTAAGCCACCATCATACAACACTATAATAGTTCACATGTAGTGCGAATCCCTTGCAAGACAGTATTCCTAATTATACCCCTCGTTTCTTCTTAAATTGCTGTCATTCATTTCACTTATACCTATGATATAATCAGCCACTTCATTTTCAGTTTAAAACAAAGTTAATTTTTGGATCAGTTAAGATTCTAAAAAAATAAAATATACTACTTAACCATCATTTATTCCTTCTACAACACTTCTTACATCATTTTCTTCCTGAAGAGCTTCTTTTAATATTTTTTGCAGGGCACATTTGTTGGTGATGAATTTGACAGTTTTTTCTTGTCTGAGAAAGTCTATTTCTGTTTCACTTTTGAGAAAAAAAATTCACTAGTTATGGACTTCTAGGTTGTTGTTTTTTCTTTCAATATTTCATTTTATTCTCTTCTTTCTTGCATGATTTCTGATGAGAAGACTATTGTAATTCTTATCCTTACTTCTCCAGAGGTAACACTTTTTTTTCTTTTAAAACATATACATTCAAGGTGTTTCTCTTTGGATTTCTGCTGTTTGATTCTGATATGTTTATGTGTTTGTTGTTGCTGTGTTCTTATTTATTTTGTTTGGTTTTCTCTAAACTTCCCGGATCCATGGTTTGGTAACTGTTACTAATTTGGGGAAGTCAGCAGCCATTTTTACTTCATGTATTTCTTCTGCTTCACTTCTCTCTCTCCAACTTTTGATATTCTAAATAGACATACGTTACACCCTTTGATGTTATTTCAAGTTATTAGATGTTTTGTTCTGCTTATTTGCTTCCTTCCTTCATTTCTTCCTTCCTTCCTTCCATTCTCTTTCTTTGCATTTCAGTTTGTTCAGATTCTATTAGCACATGGTTAACAGATAAGTCTATTGAAGGCATTTTTCATTTCATTTAAAGTATATTTAATTTCTAATATTTTATTTTTATTTGTTCTTAGAGTCCCTGTCTCTTTGTTTATATAAATTGTCTATTCTTGTGTTTTTTTCTTTTTTGTTTTTTTCTTTTTTTTTTGAGACAGAGTCTCACTCTGTTGCCCAGGCTGGAGTGCAGTGGCATGATCTCGGCTCACTGCAAGCTCCACCTCCTGGGTTCACGCCATTCTCCTACATCAGCCTCCTGAATAGCTGGGACTACAGGCATCCCCCACCACGTCCAGCTAATTTTTTTTTTTTTTTTTTTTGTATTTTTAGTAGAGACGGGGTTTCACCATGTTAGCCAGGATGGTCTCGATCTCCTGACCTTGTGATCCACCCGCCTCGACCTCCCAAAGTGCTGGGATTACAGGCGTGAGCCACTGCGCCCGGCCTATATTGTCTATTCTTGTATTGTGTCTCCTTTTTGCTTTAGAAAACTTAACATATTAATCATAGTTATATTAAATTTCCTTTTTGATAATTCCAACATATTTGTAATGTCTGAGCCTTGCTATGATGCTTAACTTTTCTCTTCAGACTGTTTTTTCCTTAACTGTTAGTGTGTTTTTTGTTAAAAGCTGGAAATGTATCAGGTAGTAGGAACTGAGGTAAATAGACCTTCAGTCTTTGATAAAGATTAAACATCAGCCTCTTAATGTCCTATATCTCAGTGCTATGACTATAATAATTGTTTCTTCTACGATATAGAATTTTTTTCTCTCTCCCCAGGCCTTTATTCCATTTTTTGGCTACAGGGTTTCCTATCAGTTTTCTTGAAGCCCTGAGCTCTGTTGACAATGTTGCTCTCATTTCCCCAGCTTGGGTGAGACAGAAATGTTATGGGTTCTGGACTGGAAATAAATTCCTTCCCCTGGCTGGAGCAAAGTAATTGAATTGAGCTATGGAAAACCTTTATCTCTTTGAACCAGGCCTTTATTAATAGAGAAGGCTATTGGCTTATTTCACAATAGTTACTACTCCCATTCACTTGCCTAGTACACAAGAGACTCTTTCTCAGATCATCATGAGAATGTGGTAGGGCTTATGAAAGGGATGCCCACAAAATTGTTAGGGGGTCCCTCTAAGATTGCAGCCATCAAGAGTTTCTGTATATTACACATTGGACCACAGTCAGCCTACAGCAGTTCACCAAAGTTAACATTTAAGAGTTCCTACCAGTGCATGGCTCCAGCAGCTTCTGCTCCAGATAAACAGATCTTAGTTTCTGTATCTCTCTGAATGTGATTGTTTCTCTGGATTTTAAGATGGTATTTTACCCCATGACCTCTGTTCTCCAATAATACTATGACAAATAATTGATTTTCAGGTTTCATAGATTTTCTTTTATTAGGACAGTTCTGAGGACTCTCAAGCTTCGTACGTGTCAGAGCTGAAACCGGAGATCTTTATAAGCTTCCTACTCTCTCTCACTTTGCACTCTTCTACCAGTGTTTCCTGAAATCTCAAAGCACTCATGGGTTTAAAATAAGCCACTTAAGGTCCTTGCCTCAGTGTGTATTTCTGATAAGACCACCAGTGAGACAATTTACCTTGTAAACCATCCTGCCTTACCCAAGACTACTGTGAAAACTGAGACAGTAATATATATAAAGCATATCATTATATGCCTTTTTTCTACCTTTCAGAGAAAATGGCCAATGCCTATAAATGTAGGATATTTCTAAGTTGAAATAAGTACCCTCAATTACTGTCACTTATAGTCTACGGTGAGACTCTTTGCAGAATCTACTTATATAAAATTTTTATATTAAAAAATTATATTTATAGATTTTATATATATGCACTAGAATACAACACATCTTAGCTAGTATTTAGCTTTGGAAAACCTAATACACATGTTCTTGTTTGCCTTAAAAGATTAAATTCCCCCCATAGCCCTGATTATGCACAGACTGCAGGGTGATGTTAAATTTTAGTCAACTATTAAAATATACTACCCTTCAGATTTTTCCAAACATGAAGGTAACTAATCTAACTCAGTGTTTTGATGCCTTGTCCAATTGTACTAATTACTAGTTTAAATTCCCCAGAGAGTCGAATAAGTACTGGTCACAGGCTATGTCTTCCATTAGAGTCCAGCGATGAAAAATAAAACAGATGCCCCATGAGGCATTGTCTTGATGGTAAGTATAGATAAGTAGAATGGCCAAACCTTTACTGTGACAGCTGAGACTTAGGGGAACTATCCTTCTTGTACATGAACAGATTCTAAGGTTAGAAACCATGCTGTTTGTCCAATAGTTTTTATCAGCTAAATAATCACAGAAGAGAAATAGTTAAAACATATGACTGTACCTCTTGCCTTGAAACTAACGAAGAAGATATCACTTTTGAGAAAAAAAAAAAAACTTTACTTGCTCCAGTTCTCAGAAATGTGAACATTAAGGTATCTTTCTTTTTTACTGTTGAGTTGTACTTAATTTAGCTCTCCAGAGGAGTCTATAGAGATATGATATTCAATACACAGCCTTTTTAGTATTCAGTCTCTGCCTTTACCTTTGATGATGGTGTAGATGAGTTTGCATTTCTGTGGAATCTTTTTAAAAGACCTTACATCTAAATGCATGTTTTTAGTAAAATTCTGTTCAGCATATCTGTGACTTTTGATAAAATTGTGACTTTCTAACTCAATTGTTATTTGTCCCTTTTATATTCTTCAAAATCATCTTATGACCCATTATTCAGCCTTTGAGATAATAGAACCTGACCTTTCAGAGCAGAATGACATTTATAATGAGACAATAGCAAAGCTTTTTATCACCCAGAAACAGTCGCCCTCTTGCCAAATAGGGAAAAGATTTCAACAAGATAAAGACTAGCATTAGTACTGCCAGGATGTATTTCTACAACAACACTTCAGACACCATATACGTGGGTGTTTTTCCTCACACTAATTAATCCTCCAAATCTATGGACACCGACTGGGTTAATGTCAGACTCCACAGGTTAAGGTCTGAGTCCCATAAGCCTGTTCCCAAATTCAATGTCAGTCTCAAGTCCAGACCACCTGTACTTCTGACCATTGGCTCTAAATTGGGACTTTCTAAGACCCCCTCCTCAGGTTTGGTAATTTTCAAAAATGACTCAGAGAGCTCAGGCAAACAGTTTATTCACTATTACTAGTTCATTGCAAAGGATAAAATTCAGGAACAGCCAGATTGGAGAGATGCATAGGGCAAAGTATGGAGAAGGGTTGTGGAGCTTCCTTGCCCTTTGTAGGTGTACCACCTTTCCAGCACCTCTGTTTTCCATAGTTTAGGGACTTTTTATGGAGGTTTCAATGTGTGGACATTGACTATAACGTCACTGGCCATTGATGATTGGCTCAATCTTCAGCCTTTCTCTCCCCGTTAGAGGTTGGGGAGTGAGATTGAAAGTTTCAACCTTCTAATCATGTCTTGGACTTTCTAGTGAACAACTCCCATCTTGAAGCTATTCAGGGGCACCCAGCCACCAATCACCTCATTAGCATAAAAAAGGCACAATCACTTGGGAGAATCCAAACATTTTTAGCAGCTCTGTGCCAGGAACAAGGGATAAAGACCAATTACATACTTCTTATATCATAATATGGTAACCACTTTCTCCACATGCATATGTTGTACTCTGTCTCTCCCTCATTGTTAATATAGCTATGAGACTCCGATGCCCAAAGGTATTCTATCACTGTTTCTTCCTGAATAAACTTTCTCTTTACATTAAAAGGAAAGAGATAAGAGGGAAATGAAACAAAGATTAAAAAGCATTTCTCTTCTAGAAAAATGATAACAGAAGTAGAGAAAATAGCATTTTAACAGTGATCTGCAAGAAGTGAACAAGTGTGTTATGCAAACATCTGTTATAAGAACATTCTAGGAAGAATAAATAACAAGTCCAAGTGTCAAAGTGAGCATATAGTTATGAAGGTTTCAGAAACTTTAAGGCAATCAGGGTGGTTATGTGAGGTAGAGAACATGATAGAAGATGATGACGTAGCTGTAGCTAGGTACTGGGTAGCATAGAACCTGTAAAGGTCTTGTAAGGGTATTTATGCTAATAATTGTGAGGAATTATTGGAACATTTTTAACTGAAGAATGATAACATCTTAAATTCTAGAAAACATAGCTTCACAGCAAGATATTCATAGAAAATAACAAAACCTTATAATCTTAACCCAGTGCTTCTTGAAAGTAAAGCCTAGGCCAAAGGCTTGTGTGTAGATAATTTTTTGAGAATAATCCCAGAAAGCAGCAATGGAGTTCTAGAAAAGTAGAAAAGGTAGAAAAGGACAACAAATATACTGCTATATTGTTTGCCACTATTACAACTAACTGGTGCTCCATCTCACTGTGACCCTCTTTAAAATCTTAGAAATGTATCTTCAAAATGCCTGCCTGAGAAATAAAAGAGAAAATAATTTACGCTTGATTCCTCAACATCCACAGTGGTCAAGGGTGGATCCATGTGCTATTAATTTATCAGAATTTCGGTTGTTAATTTATCAGTACGGAGTGGGATTTTGCAAGCTCCCATACCATGAGTTATAGAAGCCCCTGGACGGGAAGTAAAAGATGCTTCAACATAGGCTGAGGCATAATGCAGTCACAAAAGCACCAAAAGCAAACTTTGGGAGAATGATAGTCTCTTAAGTAAGTGCTGCTGGGAAAAATGGATATCTATATGGAAGAATGGAACTAGACTGCTAATAATGCAGAAGAATGGAACTAGGCTGCTAATATGTATATGAAAAAATACTCAATGCCACTAATCATCGAGAAATATAAATCAAAACTACAATGAGATATCATCTTTCCCCAGTTAAAATGGATTCCATCCAAAAGATAGGCAATAATGAATATTGGCAAGGATGTAGAGAAAGGGGAATCTTCATACACCATCGGTAGGAATGTAAATTAGTACAGTCAATATGGAGAATAGTATGGAAGTGCATAATAAAGCTAAAAATAGAACTACCATAAGATTCAGCAATCCCAGTACTAGGAAATTAGTATATTGAGGAGATATCTGCACTCCTTTGTTTATTGCATCACTATTCACAATAGCAAAGATTCGGAATCAACTCAAGTGTCCATCAACAGATGAATGGATAAAGAAAATGGGGTTCATATGCACAATGGAATATTTTTAAGCCATGAAAAGAAATGAAATCCTGTCATTTGAGACATGATGGATGGAACTGGAGGTCATTATGTGAAGTGAAATAAGGGAGGCATGGAAAGAGAAATTGTGTATGTTCTCACTCATATATAAAACCTAAAAATTAAAACAATTGAACTCACGCAGATAGAGAGTAGAATGATGGTTACCAGCAGCTGGGAGGGGTAGTGGGAAGCGGGGGTAAAAAGTGAGAATGGTTAATGGGTGCAAAAATATAATTAGAATGAATAAGATCTAATATTTGATAGCACAACAGGATGACTACAGCCGGCAATAATTTACTGTATGTTTTAAAATAGCTAAATAGTGGAATTAGAAGATTCTTAACACAAGGAAATGATGAATGCTTGAGGTGATGAATACCCCAATGACCCTGATGTGATCGTTACACATTATATGCCTGTATCAAAACATCATGTGTACCCCTAATAATTAAAAATTAACTTAAAAATGCAGTCAAGTAGTACTGCATGAAGTTGCAGGAAACTGGCTGAGTCAATCAGTTAAGCAATGAGTGGAATAAAAGATATGTACTATTGCATAGGAAGTATAGATTATGGATTTCCAAATGAATTTATTCTGTCTGGAAATTCTTCTGGAAGAGGACAATTTTCTCCTCTCTCCCTTGATGAATCTTTTTCTTATAATGAGAATTTAGCAAAGACTGTTTTTTCTTTCTTTTTTTTTTTTTTT
>NW_016807931.1:663217-745921 GCF_001698545.2 Rhinopithecus bieti
CTTAAGAACTGATAATGAAATTTGCGCTACATAGAATCACAAAGATGCTTTTTATACTTGAAGGAGCAGTAGGGAAGAGAGAGAGATTGATTTTTCAAAGCATTTTAAATATTAATTAGATACAAATGTTATTTTTCAACATTTAAAATAATTATATGTTAACAGTTCCCAATCTATTTATATCTTTGAAATTTTAACTTATTTAAATGGGATATTTCTAGTAGAAATGCAAGGATGTACATGATGACAACTACTATCCATCAATGGTAATTTGTACATTAGCTTGATGTGAGCTACAAAGGTGTCCCTGAAATGATTCGGTACCACACTCCCAACCATGAGCAGTTATTTTAATGATATGAATCTAGTACTTCTAATTTCTGTTCTGTTTGCTTTTTTACACATTTTCTTTTATAAAATTTATTTTTAATTGGCAGCTTTTATGTATTTACCATGAACAATATGTTGTTTTGAAATATGTATGTATTGTAGAATGTCTCAATCAAGCTAATTAACATGTGCATTACCTCATATGCTTTTAATTTATTTGTGGAGAGAGCACTTCAAATCTACCCTCTTAGCAGGTTTTGGGAATGCAATACATTGTTAGTAAGTACAGTCACCACATTGTGAAACTAGATCTCTTGAACTTATTCTTCCTAACTGAAATTTGGTGTTATTTGACTAACATCCCTACAAACCCTCAATCCCCACCCCTATCCCCTGGGAACCACCATTTTCTTTCTGCCTCTGAGTTCAATGTTTCTAGGTTCCACATATAAGTGAGATAATATAGTATTTGTGTTTTTGTACCTGACGTATTTCACTTAACGTAATGTCCTCCAGGTTTATCTATGTTGTCACAAATGACAGGATTTTCTTCTTTTTGAAGAGTGAATAGAATTCCATTGTGCATATATACACACCTCATTGTCTTTATCTCTTCCTGAATCTATGGATGTTTAGGCCGATTCCATACCTTGGCTATTATGAATAATGCCACAATAAATATTGAAGTGCAGATATTTCTTCAACATACCAATTGCATTTCTTTTGGATATATTCCTAGCAGTGGGATTGCTGGATCATATGGTAGCTCTATTTTTTAATGTTTGAGGAATCTCCATAGTTTGGCATAATGGCTGTGCTAATTTACATACCCGCCAACAGAACACAAGGGTTACATTTCTCTACATACTTGTCAACACTTGCTATCTTTTGTGTTTTGCTAATAGACATCCTAACAGGTGTGAGGTGGTATCTCATGGTAGTTTTACTTTGCATTTCTCTGATGATCAGTGATATTGAGCATTTTGTTTCATCTATCTTTGGGGCATTCGTATGTCTTCTTCTGAAAAATGTCTATTCAGGTCCTTTGCCCATTTTTAACCAGGTTATTTGTTTTCTTAGTCTTTAGTCATTTGAATTCCTCATCAATTTTGGATATTAACCGCTTATCAAATTTATGATTGCAAATACAGTAGTCACCTGCTTATCTTTGGAGGATATGTTCCAAGACCTACAGTGGATGCTTGAAATCACAGATAGTACTGATAATATACTGAATATGAAAGTTATGTGAATGTGGTCTCTCTCTCTCTCTCTCTGTCCCTCTAATATCCTATTGTGCTGCATTCACCTATTTTTTGGATGGTTGACCATCAGTAACTGAAACTACTGAAAGCAAAACTATGGATAAAAGGGGACTACTGTATTTTTCCTGTCCTATTTGTTGTCTCTTTATCCTATTAATTGTTTCCTTGACTGCAGAGCTTTATACCTTGAGGCAATCTCATTTGACTGTGCTTTTCTGTTTTTTGGACTGTGCTTTTGGAGTCACTGCCAAAAATGTATTGCCAGACTAATGTCATGGAGATCTCTCCCCCACCTTTTTTTTCAGCAGTTTTACAGTGTTGGGGCTTATATTTAAGTCTTTTATCAATTTTGAGTTGGTTTTTGTATATGATATGAAATAAAAGTCAAATTTTATTCTGCATGTAGATATTTAGCCCTCCCAATATCATTTATTGAACAGACTATCCTTTCCCTGTTTTGTGTACTTGGCAGCTTTGCCAAAAATGCATTGACTGTAAATGTGTAGATTTATTTCTGAACTCTCCATTCTGATCCATTGGTCTGTGTGTCTTTTTTAATGTTAGCAACCTGTTGGTTGCTGTATCTTTGTGGCATATTTCTAAATTAATTAGTGTGATGCATCCAGCTTTGTTCTCTCTATTCAAGATTGCTTTGACTATTTGGACGCTTTTTTGGTTTCGTATAAACTTTAGGATTTTTTTCTATTTCTGTGAAAAATGTCATTGGCATTGTATAATAGAAGTCATTTAATCTGTAGATCACTTTGGCTAGGATGAACATTTTAAAGTGTTAATCCTTCCAATCCATGAACACAGAATATCTTTCCATTTATTTATGTCATTCAATTTCTTTAATCAGTGTTTTACAGAATGTACAGGTTATTCAAATCCTTAGTTAAATTTATGCCCATTATTTTTGTACTTATTTTAAATGAGATTGTTTTCTTACTTTCTGTGTTGGATTGTTCATTATTATTTTATAGAAACATTAGTGATTTTTTTATATGTTGATTGTATATACTGCAATTTTCGTGATTTATGTATTAGTTCTAACAGAACTTTGGTGGAATCTTTAGGGTTATCTCTATGTACATTATTTTATTTGAAAAGAGGGACCTTTGAATTCATCTCTTGCCTAATTGCATGAATAGGACTCCAATATTATGTTGAACAGATGTGGTAGGAATCAATATTCTGGTCTTTTTTCTGATACCAGAGGAAAACTTCAAACTTTTACCATTGAGTATGATGTTAGCTGTGAGTTTATCATACATGGCCTTCATTGTGTTAATGTATATTCCTTCTATATCTAATTTTTGAGAGAATTTATCATGAAAGGATGTTGAGTTCAAATTTTTTTCTGCATCTATTGAAATGATCACATGGTTTTTGATCTTCTTTCTATTAATATGGTGTATCATATTTGTAGATTTTTGTATCCTGAACCATCCTTGCATCCCCAGTATAAATCTCAATTGATCATGGTAAATAATTATTTCAATGTGTTGTTGAATTTTGTTTGCTCGCACTTTTTGTTGAGGATTTTTTCCACCAAAAAAAAATTGATATTACGGGGATAGTGACCCGTAATTTTGTTTATTTATTTATTTTTTTTTTGTGAGGGGGGCAGTATCCTTGTCTGGTTTTCATATCAGGGTAAAGCTGGCTTCATAAAATGAGTTTGAAGTGCTTCCTCTTCTTCAACTTTTTGGGAGAGTTTGAGAAGGATTGGTATTAGTTCTTCCTTAAATGTTTGGTAGAATTCAGCAGTAAAGCCATCAGGTCCTGGGCTTTTCTTTGATGGGAGACTTCTTATTTAATTCTTATTAGTAACAATTTGATCTTTCTACTCATTATTGGCCTGTTCAGAGTTTCTATTACAGGTGGAGTGTCCCTAATCCAAAAATCTGAAATCTGAAATGCTCCAAAATCTGAAACTTTTTAGAGCTGATATGATGCCACAAGGCGAAAGTTCTACACCTGACCTCATGTGATGGATCACAGTCAAAATACAGGCACACTACACAATTTATTAAACATCCCCAAGGAAAAAAGATCTAGCTTGCTTTCAGCTGTGATATAACTTTTCCACACTTGCTCAGATTCCCCCATGCAAGTATTCTCACACAGGGTAATAAAATGATAGGCATGCAGGCCAGATGTGGCAACAAGAAGTTCCCTGTGATGCCCCATGTAGGGTTACATTTGATGTGCATTACCCGTTTTTGCTTATTCTCTACTCTGTGGTGTAACGATATTGTTGAAAATGTCAAAAGACCTACAGATTTTCAATAGTTAACAGTTGTAAGAAAACAAAAGAAGCATTCATGTTCATCTGTAGCACAAAAAGTCAAATTGAACAATAATGTAAGTGTGTAATGTCTTACAGAAGAGTATGATGTTGGAATGACTTCTTTATAAAACCTGAAGAAAGAGAAGGATAAACTGTTGAAGTGCTATAATGAAAGTGATCAACAGAAGTTAAGGATAAATAGTAAAACACTTTATAAAGCTAAAATGAAAATCTTGATTGTGTTTTGAAAGCATGGATCTGTCAGCATTGAAGTAAACATATGCTACTTAATGGTAAGCTGATCATGAAACAAAGATCTATCACATTGAACTATACATTGAATAGAAATGTGAATATTCAACAGAATGGTTGCAGAAATTTAAGAAAAGGCACAACATTAATTTTAAAAAATTGTGTTGATCACACATTTACTTGTCACAAAGCAGGAGAAAATTCATCAACGTATTTCTCAAAGTTATCACTGATGAAGATCTGATGCCAAGTCTACAGACCGTAATAGACCAAATCTATAATGCTGATTAAACATCGCTGTCTTGGTGTTATTGCCGTGGAAAGACACTGACTACAACCAATAAGACAGCCCTTATAGAAATCAAGGATGCCATGGGTAGAATTAGTGTGCTGGGATATGCTGATGCAGTAGGCATGCATAAGTGTAAACTTGCCGTCATAGTCAAAAGTTGTGTTCTCAGTGTTTTCGAGGAGTGAATATCCTACCAGGGCATTATTACGTTAACAAAAAAGGCACTAATCACCAAGGACATCTTTTCCCATTGGTTTCACAAACCTTTGTTTTCAGTGATTTATGCTTACTGCTGGGAAGATGGACTGGATGAAAACAGCCAGATTTTGTTATTTCTTGAAAATTTTCTTCTCCTCCTCCAGCTGTAATTCTCATCAAACATAACGTTTATAGCACGTACTCTCTCCCAAATGTGACTTCATTAATTCAGCCCTGTGACCAGGGTATTCTTAGATCAATGAAGAGTATATAGAGAGTATATATATACTGTAATGTACATACACACACACACACACAGACATAAAGCACTTTCTTGAACAACACACTAACAGCAGTGAACGAATATGTGGGTGGGTGTGGAAGGTTTTCAGGAGGAGTATATCATGAAGGATGCCATATATTCTGTTTTCAATGCCTTGGAACACAGTAGCTAAAGACATAGTTGTGCATGTCAGGCACAATCCCTGTCATGTGAATATGTCCATTAATTAAAACAACCCAGGTGTTCACTTTGAAGGATTCTATGGAGATAATAAAATAATGTATGACTTCCTTAAATCCTCAGAAACAGACTTCCAGAGTCCATCAGTAAGGAGAAACAAATGGCTATCAAATAACTTTTTAATGTCAGTAATGAGACTCCAGTTATTCATTTACTGATAAAAGGAGAAACAGCCAAAACGATTCTGAAGCAAGATGATTATAATAATAGTAACAATCAAAATGATGCTGTTAATACTGCAGAACAAGCTCCTAGACAACATAGTAAATATGCGTGATAGGTTTCTTCAAGGACTAGAGCAGCATGTATTATAAGCCATGATATATAGAACAATAAAGCACGTCAGTTTATAAAATCAAAGAGAGATTTCTAAAACAAAAATTGTTAAGGAAAGAAACTACTCTAGAGGAAATATTTTAAAAAGCCATCTCTCCGAATTTCTTCTCATTTGTAGAGGACCCACTTTCTGGTCCCTCAACTGTTTCCAATGTTTCTTTTCATCTAAAAAAAAGATGATGTACAGTAACCTCTTAATGAAAACAAAGCATCATAGGTAGAGTGAAAGTCTGCTGTTTTTTAGTGTTGTTGTTATTTAACAGTTTACACAAGTTTTCTGGGGTTGCTACTGTGTTGCTTAGTTACCCTGAACACATTATTTTTTTCACTTTGTAATAGCATGTCATGTTTTACTGTTAAGTACATATGTGTAAGTATAAGAAAATTATTGCTTATCAGTTGCATATAAATTCAGAATAAGGAAACAATCACAGATTGCATAGAAGTGGCTGAGATAGTGACACCTTTGCTTTCTGTTGGTTCAATATATTCAAACTTTGTTGCATGAATATAATTGAAAATATTGTATAAAATCACATTCAGGCTCTGTATATAAGGAATACATGAAACATCAGTTAATTTTTTGCTTAGATTTGGTTCCCATCCCCGAGATATCTCATTATGTACGTGCACATATTTCAAAATCTTAAAAAAAAATTTAAGTCCAAAACACTCTGGTCTCAAGTATATCAGATAAGGGATACTCAACCAGTACTTGATGATTCAGTCTTGGTAGGTTATGTGTGTTTATTGTTTTTCTAGTCTCTCTTTCATTTGATTTTGTTCTGGTCTTTATTATTTCCTTCTTTCCGCTAACTTTGAGCTTAATTTGTTCTTCTTTTTCTAGTTCTGGGAAGTGTAATATTATTTTATTTATTTGACATCTTTCTTTTTTGATCTAGGCATTTATTGCTACAAACTTTCCTCTTACGATTGCTTTTGTTGCATGCCTTAAGTTTTGGTTTTATCTTCCATTGTCTTCCATTTTCATTTGTTTGAAGATAATTTAAATTTTTCCTTTTAATTTCTTCAATGACTGGTTGTTCAGAAGCATGTTGTTTAACTTCCATGTATTCCATAATTTTCCAAAATAACTCTTGTTATCGATTCCTTGTTTTATACCATTGTGATTGATATAATTTTAATTTTCTTAAGTCTATTAAAACTTGTTTTGTTGCCTCACATATAGACTATCCAGGAGAATGTCCCATATACACTTGAGAAGAAAGTGTTTCCTGTTACTGTTGAATATAATGCTCCATACACGTCGGTTAGGTCCATTTGGTCTAAGATGTAGTTTAAGTCCCACGTTTTCTTATTGATTTTCTGTCTGAATGAACTGTCCATTGCTGGAAATGGAGCAATGGATTTCTCTAGTATTATTATATTACAGTCTATCTCTCCCCTCAGATATTTAACATTAGTTTTGTCTATTTACACACTGCAATATTTATATTTTTATATTGTTATAACCTCTACTAAGTTGACCCATTTAACACCATATAATGACCTTTTTATCTTTTTTTTCAGTTTTTGACTTAAAGCCTGTCTTATCTAAGTATAGCTACTTATTTCGGTTTCCATTTGCATGTACATCTTTTTTCATTTATTTACTTTCAGCCTCTATGTGTCCTTACAAATGAAATGAATCTCTTACAAGAAGCATATATTTGGGTATTGTTTATGTAATGTATTCAGCCACTCTATATTTTTGATTGGATAAATTAATTAATTTATATTCATAGTAATTATTGATAGGTAAAGACTTACTGCTGTCTTCCTGTTAATTGTTTTCTGGTTATTTTGTAGATCTTTTGTTTCTTTCTTCCACTCTCAATGTCTTCCATTGCGATGAAGTACTTTTTTCTCTAGTGATACGCTTTTATTCCTACCTTTTTATCTTTGGTATATCTATTATATATTTTTGCTTTGTGGTTATTGTAAAACTTAAAAACATATATTTTATCCTTATAAGAGGCCACATTAAGATAATAACAACTTAGGCCAGGTGCAGTGGCTCACACCTGTAATCCCAGCAATTTGGGAGTGCAAGGTGGGTGGATCACCTGAGGTCAGGAGTTCAAGACCAACCTGGACAACATGGCAAAACCTCATCTCTGTTAAAATTACAAAAATTAGCAGGGCATGTTGGCACACACCTGTAATTCCAGCCACTCAGAAGGATGAGGTAGGAGAACCACTTGAACCTGGCAGGTGAAGGTTGCAGTGAGCTGAGATAATGCCACCGCACTCCAGCCTATGCAACAGAGTGAGACTCTTTCTCAAAAAAAAAAAAAAAGATAATAACAACTTAACTTTGAGAGCATTAAGAAACTCTACATTTTCATTCCACTCCATCTTGACATGCATTTTGATGTTTTAATTTGCATATTTTAATAGTGTATATTTCTTAACTAATTATTATAATGATAATTATTTTTAATATTTTTTTAACTTTCATACTAAATACGTTAGTGGTGTATATACCAGCATTACATTATTAGATTATTCTGAATTTGTACGTACTTTTGCAGTACTCATTTTTATCAGTCAGTTTTACACTTTCATGTGTTTCATGTTACTGGTTTGAAGAACTCTGTTTATCCATTTTTGTAAGACAAATCTAGTGATGAGGTAATCCCTCAGCTTTTGCTTGTCTGGGAAAGTCTAACTTTCCTTCATTTCTAAAACACAGATTTGCTGAGCACAATATTCTTAGTTGATAGTTTTTTCCTTCAACACCTAAGTAATTCATCCCACTCTCTCCTAGCCTGTAAGTGCTCTGCTGAGAAATGTGTTGCTAGTTTTATTGTCCCTCCTTTATATGTTATTTGATTCTTTTTTATTGCTGCTTTCAGGATTTTTTCTTTGTCTTTAATTTTTGACAGTTGGAGATCCTTAACCTTCCTGTACCTGGATATTTATATCTTTCCTCAAATTTTGAAAGTGTCTGGGATTACGTTTAAAACTAAGCTTTCTACCCCCTTTTTTTCTCTTCTTCTATACTTTTATGATTTAAGCATGTGCTGTCTTGATGCTGTTCATTAAATTCCATAAAGATCTTTTCTTCTTTTTTTATTATTTCTCCCCGACTGTATATTTTTAAATATCCTTTCTTTGAGTTCACAGATTTTCTTTGTCATGACGAATTCTGCTGTTGATGTTCTCTAATGCATTGTTAATTTCATTTGTAGTATTTTTCAGCTCTAGAATTTGATTTATACTATTATTATTGATTATTTGTTAAATTTATTGTTTTGGGTCATTTATTGTCCTCCTGATTTTATTTACTCATTTTCTGTGTTTTCTTAAAGTTCACTGAGCTTCCTTAAAACAGTTATTTGGAATTCTTTCTCAAGGAGTTTTTATATCTCCATTTTCTTAGGTCAGCTAGTGGGAAATTTTGTTCTTTTGGTGATGTTCTATATCCTTGATTTTTCATGGTTCTTGTTGCCTTACATTAATGTGGATGCATTAGAAGTAGTTTTTTCTTCCAGGTTCTTTGTCTGGGAAACCCTCCTCAGTCAGTCTGTCCAGAGATTCTGAACAGACCACCTGGCATGATTCAAGAGTTAGCTTATTGCTGGAATCTAAAGTTGAGTTGTCCTGATGCCTAGGTCAGGAGGTAGGTAGGCCTAGAAACTATGGCTTTCCTTAACCTGGGGTCTACAAGGGCTGCCCTGGCACTGGGGTGGGCCATGAGCCTGAGTCTTCAAGGGCTGGCCACCCACTAGGATGGGTTTGGCATTTGGTTCCATTGGGATGAAAATGGAGCCTTAACTCCACAGGAACAGGTCAGGATCCTGAGTCCATGAGGACTGGCTTGGAACTTGGGTCTACAGGGGTGTTCTTGGGCTCTCAGTGTCCTCAGTGTCCACAGTGTGTGCCTTGGCACTGGAGTATACTATGGTGGGCCTTGGCCCTGGGTCCTCTGGAGTCCAGGGCATAGGGACTTGCCTGTAACCTTTATCTGCTGGTGCTGGTGTATAGGTACTACCCTAGAGGCTTGGTCTGTGAGAACTGGACTGGGTCCTAGGTCCTCAGTGAATAGCCTGGAACCTGGTTAAACAATGGAAGTCTTGGGGCTGTGTCCATGGTTACCTGTTTGATGTTTGAGGCCAGAAGTGCCAACTTGACATTAGGGGAGACTTGCAGTCTAGGACCACAAGAACTGCCTTAGAAGTGAGTGGACCTAGATTATATCCATAGGAATTTGCCTGGAGGCTGGGTTCTCAGGTGCTGACCTAATGACTAGCACTGAAGGGAAGGGGTCAGTGTGGCGTTGGGTTTCAGGTCCAGCACATGAGTCACACAGGGTCTGGCCTGGCACTCGATGCTGAGACAGAGACTGAGACTACAGGGGTTCAGCTGGTGCTAAGAAGGCCCCAGAAAAAGTCTGCAGGATAGCCTGGATGCTACCACTATGGGAACATTGCTTTAGTGACAAGGATGGGAACTTGGAGGCTTTTGTTGGACCAACCTAGAATCTGATGCCACACACAGTGGCATGGCAATGGCTGGGCCTGGATCCTGTATCTGCAGGGGCTTGCTTGAGAGTTGGGTTTGTAGGTGCTGACCTGATAACTGGGGCTGCAGGTGTAGACTTTTAGCTGGTGAAGGCCTAAAGCCTGGGGCAATGGCCAAGCTCAGTGCTGGTGCATTCAGGAGTCTTGGGCCTCTGGGGTTGGCCTAGGGTATGGGCAAACCAGAGCCTGAGGCTGCTGTGGGCCAGCCTTGTGTTGGATGAGGTCCAGAGCCTGGGGCTACTGAGGTCAGCCCAGTGGTGGAGTCCCAGTGGTGGACTGAAGATCAGGTCTGTTGCTTAGACTTGGAGCCAAGGGCTACAGAATCTAACCTGGTGCTAGAGCAGATCTAGAGGCTTAGTCCACAGGTACTGTCCTGGAATCTGGGGCTCTGGGGCCCTGCCCAGCATTAGTTTTTTGGGGGGACAGGGCTGGTGTTGGGATCTGAAGAAAAGTCCTATATTCACATTCGTCTCCTCCCTCATGTGGAAAATATATCTCTCCATGCTTTCTTGCTTGGAGTTGGTGGAAGAGTGGCATGGGTAATGTAATACTATCTTTCCTACATTCTTCAATGGGTATTTTCTTATTTCTGCACCATATGCAGGTGCTATAATCTCTTATCTGATTTCCTTAGCTCTTATGAAGGTATTTTAACGCGTGAATAGTTGTTTAAATTGATGTTTCTGCAGGAAATAAACACTAGGGAGTCCTGTTTTCCATCATGTTGCTGACATTGACCCTCTTTCCTAATGTACTCATTTTCAAGACAAAAAGGGCAGTCCTAATGTTATTTATTTGTTATTTGTTGAATGTCTGCTAATGCTGGGCTCTGCTAAAAGCTCTGAAAATAAAAATGTAAGGAAAACAGGTACAAATTCTTTTCCTCAGAGAGCTCACACTTGTCAGAGAAGGTTACTTGTATATACCCAATTAAGAATACCTTTGGAAAGAGTCCATATGCGATGATGAGGCCACTATGAAGTGCATCATGTTGGAAAATAATGTTTGTCCCTTTAAGGTTCTACTTTGGTGCTATTCATATTTTAGTATTGGGGGATATATTGTCCTTGGGGTGTGGGTAAACCATTAACTTCTCTATTTCACTTTCCTGTCTCCAAACTTTATTGTACTGCCGAGTTGCTGTGGTCACGAATTAAGATTTGTGACTTTATAACTTGGAGGTATATGCATACTGCTTCCCTAAAAGAAAGGATTCAACCTTTACTGTTTTTACATATATGTAAAAAGTGCTGAGTTAGAATGACCTGACTAGTTGCAGGAAGATTGTCCTTCTTTTTCACTTTGCGCCTTCACTCTCAGTGACACAGTACAAAAGCTGTACTCATAGTTCAATCTAGAATGGCTTTACCAGATAGAGGGTGAACATTTTGGATTGCATATATAAGAAGAGCTGTGCTCTTTTTTTCATCTCACTCAAATGTATCTCTTACTTTCTGCTGTGGGTTGGAGGTATTTAATGTGTGCTTTATAATCTCAGTCAGTGCCTGTTTCAATATTAGCCACAATGAAAGAGAGGGGTCATGGAATGTGTCAGCCTAACTAGGAATGATTTTGTCTACATACATGTTTTTAAATGTATGATCAGTAACAATACATATGACTCCTTCCCTTAAGATGCACATACAATAATGAAGCCTTTTTTTACTCTGCTAATGTTTTCTAGAACACAGCCTTGATTCCTTAACTGCACTTAACATCAACTTGAAAATCTGGCTCAAATGTTTGTAATTGTGCTATCACTTGCAAACTTAAATTCGGCCATGCTATGTTTCTTTTAATAACTTAGAGGAGGGTAGAGATAGAGAGAAAGCAACAGAACACACAAATATATCAAAATGTTAACAATAATTTTATTAAAGTGAAAATCGTATGTCTTTTATTATAGTTTTGTAACTTTTCTATAGTTATTAACATTTTTAAAATTGAAGCATAATTTTAATTTTTTTCTGAAAAATAAATTGTAATGAGAAATAAAGCAAAGAGATGGGGAAATACAGAATAAAAGAGACTAAGAAGCATAGAAGATGGTAATGTATGGGCCTTAATGGAATTTTGTTTTGAACAACCTATTTTTAAATATTGGAGATTGGAGCTATTTGCACACACTGACTGGGATATTTGATGACAATACAAAATGATCGTGGTTCCTCTACTGTTTTTGTTTCTTTGTTTCAATCTGGTATTGCTTTTGTGATTATGCTTTTTAAAAGTCATTCTAATTTAGAGATATATACTGAAATATTTACAGAAAAAAGTGATATAAAGCTGGGAATGCATTTAAAAATTATTTGGGCAAGATGAAAGGGTATGAGATGGGATAGGATACAATAAATCAAGATTGACCTTGAGTTCATACTTACTGAAGCTGATTAGTGGATACATAGGGATGATTATACTCCTCTCTCTTTTTTACGTGCTTAAAAGTTTAGAAATAATTAAATACTATGAAGAAGAATTTTGGGTTTAAATATGGAGTGAACATTTGCTCATTATATCCTGGAGCTACTTAACTTTCCTGTGCTTCATTATTTCCATCTGTAAAGTGAGGAAATGAAAAGAATCAGGATTAAATGAGTTAATACATCCAAATTATTCATCAGTGACTGACCCTAAATAAACACTAACTAAATGTTAGCTATAGTTACTTTTAAAGTAATGTTTTTATTTTCAAATCTAGGCTGAAGCTAATATTTTTGAAGAATGCAATTTGACCAAGAAATCTGTTCCACTGAAAACCTGCCCACCTTTGTAGATGGAGTAAACAGAAACCAATTATTGCTTCTCTAGAGGAATATCAGTCTTATTAAAAAAAAAAAAACTTACAACATAATAAGAGCTAATCAAATATTTATAGAGAGGAAGTAGCTTTATTGTAGTTATAATGAATGAGGAAAATCAACTATTTACCATGAAATTTCTGTTAGTTTAAGATTGTCCAGAGAGCTAATTCAGCTTTAATCCCAAAATTATTTCCATTTCCTATATTGATTAGAAAGTTATCTCTGCTTCAAATGCTTTAGCCATGAAATCATATTACTTAATTTTTGTTTCCTTTAAATTGACTAATCCATAAAGTGTTATTTTGAAGATTTTATTGAAAATTCAGTAAGCAATCTGGATCTATATTGCTTACTTTTACCCTTTTAAACTAAGTGTTTTTAACATATTGGAAGAATCAGTTAGTGTAAGTAGGAATAATTGACAAATTTGCTGAGAAATGGTTTATTATTTATTGAAATTGATGGAATTATGCATAAACAATTAAGTTATTTTGTGATTTATCACTGTCTTAGTTCATTTGTGTTGTTCTAAAAGAATACCTGAGGCTGGGTAATTTATACAGAAAATAGATTTATTTGACTCATGGTTCTGCAGGCTGTACAAGAAGTATGGTGCTGTCATCTGCATCTGGTTAAGGGCCTCAGGCTGCTTCCACTCATGATGGAAGGGGAAGGGGAGCCGGTGGGTGCAGATATCACATGATACAAGAGGAAGCAAGAGAGAGCTACAGGAAGATGCTAGGATCTTTTTAACAACCAGCTCTCAAGAAAATTAATATAGTAAGAACTTACTCACCTCAATCCTCCATGGAGGGTGTTAATCTATTGATGAAGGATCTGCCTTTATCACCCAAACACCTCCCATTAGGCCCCACCTCCAGCATTGAAAATCACTTTTTAACATGAGGTTTGGAAGGGGAAATTATCTAAACTATAAGAGTCACCTTTGTTGTGCAGTTGATACAACTAATAAAACATAACAATAGATTATTGTCTTTAAAATAAGAAAGTAACCTATGTATTATGGCAAATGTATGCATTGATTACTACAAAGTATGCATCCCAAATCATGGTGAACTTTATTATATGTGATGTATGCATGAATATACAGTGCAATAATATAAGTAAAGTATTAGTCATGTATTAAATTATTGGTGAACCACTTTTCAGTATTGTAGAAACAATTTAAACAAATTGCTTAAATTTCATACTATGAATCCTTTCTAGTTTGTGTGTTTAAGGAAGATAAGTGCCATTGCCATATAGAGGACTACAACATTTTATTTATAAATATCAATGCTAAAAGTGTGTTTTATAGTAGTACATAAGAGACTTGACTATATAGTTATGATGGTTTTTTTTTTTTTTGAGGCAAAGTCTTGCTCTGTCACCCAGGCTAGAGTGCAGTGGCATGATCTCAGCTCACTGCAACCTCTGCCTCCCAGATTCAAGCAATTCTCCTGCCTCAGCCTCCGAGTAGCTGGCATTACAGGTGCCCACCACCACACTTGGCTAATTTTTGTATTTTTAGTAGAGACAGGATTTTACCATGTTGGTCAGGCTGGTCTCGAACTCTTGACCTCAAGTGGTCCAGCTGCCTAGGCCTCCCAAAGTGCTGGAACTGCAGGCATGAGCCACGGCACCAGGCCTAGTTATTTTGCATTTTAAAGGAGTTGTATATAAGATAATCTGGAAGTTAGAAATATATTTTACAGTGAGGTCTGAAGTTTAGGTATTCTTCACATCGTGAATAATGTTTACATGCGGAAACATTGT
Source organism: Rhinopithecus bieti (assembly GCF_001698545.2). Taxonomy (NCBI): domain Eukaryota; kingdom Metazoa; phylum Chordata; class Mammalia; order Primates; family Cercopithecidae; genus Rhinopithecus; species Rhinopithecus bieti. The sequence continues at coordinate 677,810 of NW_016807931.1, forward strand.
CCAATTTTCACTTCTTCAGTGAAAGAATTGGACAGTGTTTCCATGTGTAAACTTGATTCATGCCTGGCAGCATTGAATTGAACACTGCATCTGTTGAGGGGCTCAGGCTTCTTCTGCTTATGGCAGTAGGGGAAGGGGAACCAGCAGGTTCAGGGATCACATGTGGCAAGAGGGAGCAAGAAAGAGCTTCAAGGAGGTGCTAGGCTCTGTTGCCATTATTTGTGAAATTTACTTCACTGACATTTAAGTAAGCGTGAAATAGCAAGTAATTTATCTTAAATGTAACTTAAAACACGCGGTCAACCATTTGGCTATTTTATGCATTGTAAACAAAAGCTAATGATGATGGGCTATATGTTCATCTTCTCAGAGGTTTGGTTATATCACTGTCTTTATTTACTGTGAGTATGATGAAAACAATCTGCTTTTGCAGTTTAATCCCTTCAGTTTAGGTAAATAACTGAAATAACCTGCAGAAAAGTGTTTTATTTTCCAATAAATAGAGATTATTTTAATGTTCATTCTAAATTGATATGGGTCAGGATAAAAAAATTAGTCAAGTTAAATGCCTAGTTGGAATAAATAATAAGTTACTAGATAGATAATTAAGGAAACAAACAAAATACAAAACTTGTATATTTGTGCACAAATACAGACCTTTTCAAACAGAACACATTTTACATGTTCAGAATAGAAAAATTTTCTGTTAGCTGAGTCATTGCCAGGAATCCACAGTTGAATCAAGATAGCTATGTGATTTTCAGTTTTTTTTTTTTTGTTTTGAAACGGAGTCTCCCTCTGTCGCCCAGGCTGGAGTGCAGTGGCCAGATCTCAGCTCACTGCAAGCTCTGCCTCCCGGGTTTATGCCATTCTCCTTTTCAGTTTTTATGCTAACCTAGCATAGTAACTTATTCAATCAAGGACTTCTATTTATTTCTATCATTTGCATTTCTCCGCCACATTTATGCTATTTTTCTGTTACTTATCTTGACTTCTTCTGTTAGCCTTCTGATTTTTAAGTCATAATTTATTCTAACTTTGTTTTCTACTATTTGCTTTATTTTCCTCTTTGCTGTATTCTGTTTCTAACTCTCATTATTGTACTATAGTCGACAACTGTTAGAACAAAGTAAACACAGGGGAGAGCTAATTGTATCCTTCCTTGAAATTTTATTTTTCAGGACTATGCTGAGAAGGAAAATACCATAGCAAAAGCTCTGGAAGATCTGAAGGCAAATTTTTACTGTGAACTCTGTGACAAGCAGTACTATAAGCACCAGGAGTTTGACAATCACATTAACTCATATGACCATGCTCACAAGCAGGTAAGAAAGAGATGGGCAAAACTTCTGCCATTTCTGGACTTGTGTAATATTTTTAATTGTGTAGACTCTATGAATATGATATGATATTCTTATTTAATTTAATTCACTGTACAGTTTTGAAATATATCATTCTGGGATGATAATTTGATGACTTACAGCAAAATCCTTTTTTTTTCTTTAAGAAAAAAGGCACCAATAGCAAAGTCTGAAATAAATAACATAAAGAAATACTATTCAATTGCCTTTATATGAGTAAAAGTGTTTTGAAAACAATATTCTACAAGTGATGATCTTCTTATTGTCCTCAAATGTATTGTTTTAAACATTTAAATCAATAATTTATGCATTATTTTATATATTATTGCATGTTATTTATAAATACAATATATAAATATGTTTATCAAAGTTAAATAAAATTTAACATAGTTTATCATAGAAAGCATTTTGGATTTAAACTACCATGAAAAAATGTGAAAAAAGAGTTGGTATGCTACAAATGGTCCTAGGTTGTTGATTGAGTACTTAATATATCTATGGTTTTGTTCATTTTAATGTTTTCATTTTATTGTCAATTGTAAATCCCAGATTAATTATTGCTATCAATTATAAATCTAAGATTTTACAACACTCTATGTAAATGAGTTTAAAAAGTATTAGCATTAATTTATAAACATTTTCTATTTTAGCTATCACCCTCAAATACCATGCCAAGTATTCATTTTGGTATGAATTTAAAGATACATTTTTAAGCAGTTGAACCTGCCCTAACTTTCTGTTATATCAGAGTTATTTAATATAAGAAAGAAAAAGTAGGGAAAGTGATCATGTTAAATGATAATGAACCAATTGTGTGTACTTTCTTTTGCTGTCAATCCTGCAATCGTTCATATCAACTACACTGTGCTTGGAGAGGATGGTGTAGGGAAGAATTTATCCTTCAATTACATACCTCACCAATTAATGCATACTTAGCTTAGTGATCTGTCCTTGCCTTTCTTTCCCCTGCTAATAGATCTATTTTATGCAGATAAATGTTAAATGCAAATCATTATCTTAAGCTACATATGCACTAATAGTTACATTATTATTATAAAAACATAGGAAATAGCTTTACATAACCGGAAATACAGTATTTTAAGGATAACTATACATCTCGATATTCTGGGATGGTCTCACTTTCTACCACTGTCCTGATTTAATTATGAAAAGTTCTTATTTGGATAACAAATAATATGGTCATAATATCTATGTTTGTGGAAAAGCAGCAATGTTTTTAGATACGTTTTAAAAGATGGAAGTCTAAAGGCAATGGCCTAGTTAATGTAATTCTTCATGCTAGTATAATGTAAAGTTAAGAGCTATATGTCACATAGAGTTTGGATATTTTTGCCCTTGGAATCTCATGTGGAAATTTGATCCCGGATACTGGAGGTAAGACCTAAAGGGAGGTGCTTGGATCTCTGGGCTGATCCTTTATGAATGGCTTGGTGCCATTCTCATGGCAATGAGTGAGCTGTCACTTTTACTTCCCAGGAGAACTGTTTGTTAAAAAGAGCCTAGTACCTGCTCCCTCTCTTTCTTGTGCCCTCTGTGGCCATTTGATCTTCCCATGCTGGCTCCCCTTCCCTTTCTACCATAAGTGGAAGCAGACTGAAGTCCTCACCAGAAGCAGATGCTGCCCTCCTGTTTCTTGTGTAGCCTGTGGAACTGTGAGCCAAATCAGCCTCTTTTCTTTATAAATTACTGAGCTTCGGATATTTCTTTATAGCAACACAAATGTACAGAGGCAGTGTCCATCATAAATCAGCAATAGGTACTTAATTCTCAATTTCAAACTTTCTAAGTGATTCTTTCATATAACAAGATAGTTAAAATAGTTCTCAGTACAAGTATGACACTCTGAATTGAGTGACATACTGTTAATCATTGAGATTAAAAAAAAAAAAAGGAAAGCTGAGAATCCAGAAAAGAGAAAAAAAAATTCCTCTAGACTTCTTCATCTGCCCTTAAAGTAAAGTCGTAGTTGTGTCTGTCCTCTCACCTGGCAGCCTATAGGCAATTCAGAGTTATTTTCCCTGTAAGAGATTTGTCACACTGATGCTATGAAGAGATAGAAAAGGGAATGATTGCCTTATTGCTGCTGCCCCTCAAACATCTTGATTTTTGCTTTAGTGGTTTCAATGTAACTGAAATACCTCCCAACAGGCACTGAAGTGACCTTCACTTCAGCAAGTCAAGATTCAGTGCTTTGCAGCATGCTGTTTTGTTCTGCCCCAGAGGAAGTCAAGGTCAGGCCAGGTTGTTGGAATGTTTTGTTTCTGCAAGGACTTCTATTGCTATAGAAATGAAACAGATTTAGTCCCAAATTTGAGCATTTCATAATAATTTAAACTGCTGTTTAGTGGTCTGACACTTGAAGGAGTTACTTCTTGATATTTGGTAATAGAAATATTCATTTGTGGGGAAAAATGTACTAAAACTTAATTTAAAAGTAGGAGATACCGGAGGAGATACCGGTAAGATAATGCACAATACAATCACTTCAAATATCTTCCCTGGGATTTTTTGGTGTGCGTGTGGTGTGTACTTCAATCTAACTGAACATCTGATGGTTTTTACTTTACCATTTAGAGCATTGTTCTCTTAGGACAAATTAAAGACTTATAGTTTACTCCTACAGAGCCCTCAAACTCAAAAATATTTTTGCCCCAAGAAATGTACACAAGCACACCCATTTACATATATATAGCTAATTATAAAAGTGTCCTGTTTTGACATTTTTAAAGCCATAATAGGGATTGCAATAAATTGTATATTTTGTCTTGAGTATGCACCAGACTCTGGATAATCAGTTCTAGCATCTGAAATAATGCCATTTTCATACACCTTCCCTGAGTCAACTTTATGGTTCTTCCTTCCCTTCCTTCTGCCATCTCCTTTCAGGTGGATGGCTGTCTATTGACTCAGCCCCTGTTGAGGGTAGGGAGCAAAAACTAAAACTGTAAGCAAATATTTCTGTGCTGTTACCTAAATATAATTATTCCTCACCCCCCCAAAAAAAGAATACAAGAGATAAATGCGTCTAATTTTACATATTTCATTTTATAAATTCAACTAAGAACTGTAATCCAATAAAAGTCCTGCCATGTTTAGTTTTTACTACTGAAACTTTTATATGTATTTAAAAAAAACTATAAGAAAGCCAATTAGAGTCAAAGTGATGCATATTTATTTTTATTTTAATAATCATTTATTAACTCTTGGGAGTATATTCTTTTATAGTTTACATGATGACTTGGTTGGTGGTATCAGTGAAACTGTACAGCTTTATTTTACTATTTTATTTTTAATGCACTTTATTAATGACCATCCTTTAACAAACACATTTTCTCAGAATAAATCTGCTTGGTGAAATAGTTTGTGAATTTATTGTACCCTTTATCCTGTATAGATTTACTTATACTTTATTTTATTTTAAAGAAATTGAGATACCTTCTGGAATTATTCTTAGTAAGTTCAACATTTTAAGAAGAAAATTCATCCAGGAAAAAATAGGCAAAATCTAATATTACCATCATGTGGAGATTTGAGAACAGTACATCCCGAGAATCAAAATTTTTATCTCCTACTAATCCTACCAAGAACCAAACCATAAATTATCTGCTGAAAGGATTATCTCATAATATATTTAAAACTATCCTGGCACCCATAGAAACTAAGATGTTATGATTTTTGCTCTCTATGGTAGGAGATAGATATGGTAAATAGCAAGAAAACTTTAATTCTAGTTGAATATGAGAATAACTAGAGAAGTTTTTAAAAATAGCATTCCCAGAGTCTGGTATAGGTCCATGCTACCTTTTTTCTTTGAAGCTTTCCAGAAAATTATAGTATGAGGCCAAGGTTAGAAAAGAGAGTCAAAATGCCGAGGATCATGAGGTTACTGTTACTTGCCCTTTGATGATATTTCATCCTTCTATGATGTAGAAGAAATAGTGAAGTACATCTCTTCTTGTTCCAGAATACTTGTTGAAAAAATAATATGAAGAAAATAAAGAGAGAAACAAAGAGAATGGAGAGAAGCAGTTAAGCAAGTGTATTGTGTTCTCCTCTCGCAGGCATTGACCCATAGAGGGGGAGATGCATTACAGACATACAAAGAAAATAGGGACTCTGGACAGAAAGTGTCTTTTGGGCAACTTGTTCCACACCAATTTGTAACTCAGCCAATATCAATCTCAATTTAGCAGCAGAATGTGTTATGCAACAGACTTTGTTGGTTGGCCTTCCCAGACTGCTGTGTTTAAATTTTCCATTAATGTTGCCAAGAGTTTCTTTTTTACTCTCTTGAGAGGACTCATAAGATAACCGATTTGAGAACTGGTGATCCTGCTATAGATAACAAAGAAATGCAGGTAGTTTATGTGAGCCAAAGAGTGGGATTGAGGGCACAACTAGACTCAAAGATGTCTATTTTGCCAGTAAGAACTACCACAAAGCTGGGTTTGAGTCACCTGAAGAAGGTTACTGAGTCTTCAATCAAAGCTTTAAAAGCATACAATAGGCTATACCAGATTCTGACTTCAATAATGGAGGTAGCAATATGATATGTGATTAGAGGAATCAGGTATTTTATACAAAAAGTGTAAGGATTTTGGTTGTCAAAAGGACTTATAAGCCATCTCTTGGCCCTCGGCATGCCCCCAAACTAAGAATATTTGGAAGAAGAAGGGGTCACAAATAAGAAATTGAAGATACTTGGCAGTTATCTCAAAAAACTTGTCAGTAAATTATGTATCTAAAATATGTTGGAATACTATTCATTTTCTACAGCTCAGTGGAGGATAGGTCAGGTAAACATGAAGGTAATTTATTTAAAAAATAAGAAAGCAAACATGTATTTTCACATTTGTGATGTATAGAAATTTTTCACCCAATTTTACACATATTTTACCAATGAGCACTATTATTATTGTTGATAATAAAAATATTTATGTTTTTATTCTTTAAGCTATGGCATCGCCAGGGCATACTCAAATTTTCAGAACTTTTCAAATTATATGAGATTTGATAATGAATAAACAGTCTATGGAATGGTTCACTTATTATGCTTACCTATTATAACATTTACCTATATTTAAGAATAAGATGAACTACACTTAGAATTCATCAACTAGTGTCTTAAACATAACTCACACACAATAACCTGGATAATTTATGATAATAAATTATGTCTATACTACTACAAATAAAATAATGCCTCATGGAGTACCAGAAACAAAGAAAACAAGAAGATGGTTTGATATATTTGTGTGTGTTGTGTGTGTGAGAGAGAGAGAGAGAAAGAGAAAAATAATCTACATTCTTTATTCACGGATATATACATTTGCAATCTTGGTAATTTGAGGTTGAAAATACTATAAATAATTAGTATCTCCATGAGCACGTTTTGACAAATGAGAGTTCTGACAGTCTTTAACTCACTTAAATTATATAAAATTGACTTCTTTATTATGGTCACACTGTAGGAAAGCAGAACATAGGGAAGTTTTCAACCTCATTTCCAATAAACGTTTCTTTCTTTTTTTTATTTTTAAGCTTTTATTTTATCACTCTTATCAAACACACATTCAGAAAGCATACCAACCGTGCACCTATGGTAAGTCAATTTACAACAAAACTGAACAAGGCAATTGTGTTTACAGAAAAGTCTTCAGCAAAAGGTATGCAATAGAGTCAACTGAAACACATTGTTCATACTTTTAGGAATATAGGAAAGTGGAAAATAAAAGTACTTTGCTGTTCAGCAGGAAAAAGAGTCTAAAAGACGATTTAAGAAAATAATTTTTTGGTACTGACACACATCTACATATATAGTCCCACTTAGTTTTTGTTTTGTTTTTGTTTTAAACAAAACCTCACAAACAATGAGACATCACAAAGAATACAGAACCATAGTACCAAGAAATGCCAAGACCAATATGCTACTGAAACATCTGGTGGAAATGTTACAGACAACTATTCACTAGGTATTGTAACATTCTTGTGGTTCTGAGGTGAAAGTAAACCAACAAGAGAGATTACTCGTTGTAACTGGCTTTGGTTTAAGCAATTTTTCACAGTTTTTTCTAACCAAACCTTCTTATAAAAAATGTGGCAATTACATGTTACTGAGGGGAAATACTACTAGGTTTTAATATTTGCAACCAACTACTTCAGCTGACACAGATCCCATAAACTGTTAACATTTATTGATCATAATTAGATTTTCTAAGACTGATCAACAGATAGCAAAGATGGAGCCCTTTTGGGAAAAAAATAAAATCCCTCATACCCCAGATTTGTCACCGTTAAGAGGTTATAAAGGAATGCTAAATTATTTAAGATATTTCAAAAAAATTAAAAATGGAAGAGTAAGTTATGCTGGAAAAGATATAACAGCTTTACCCTCTGCAAAGTAAATGATCTACAGAGATGCAGCTTAACTTTTTTTATTACAATAAACATACCTCCATAACGTGTTGTAACTGTGCAGCTAGTTCTTTTCTTTGTACAAAATTCTTTTACTGAATATTTCACTCATCTATGCTTTTTCAAGCTGCTATTGTTAAGACACATTTTGTTTTTTAAATTTAGACTTAGGAGAAGTTATAATATAGGCAAACACAAGCTATTGTGTAACCTAGTGTCATCAATTCTTCATCTGTTGAAATTATTTTGTGTCTTAATAATCAATTATTACATGGACAGACAACTTGTTTTTGAGACCTCATGTTTCTTAGTTTGTTGTGTGCTGCTGTAACATATTACGTTGAGACTGAGTATTTGTTTGGATAGAAATGTATTGGCTGACATGTCTGGAAACTGGGAAGTTCAAGATTAAGGAGACAACATCTCCTGTGGGCCTTCTTGCTGTGTCATCCCATGGTGGAAGGCAGAAGGGCAAGACAGAGCAAGAGGGTGCCCAATTCACTCTTTTATAACAACATCAATGCCACCCATGAAGGCAGAAGCCCTCATGGCCTCATCATCTCTTAAAGGTCTCATCTTTAAATATTGTTACATGACAATTAAATTTCATTATAAGAATATGATGAATTCAGGATACGGAAAAGAATGAAGATCATCGACATTGAGAAGATAGTTGAAACCCAATCCAAGAATTCTAAGCAATAAAATGAATTGATACAGGAGATTATAGGTGAAATGTCTGTTTTAAGAAAGAATCAAAATGAGCTGATAGAGCTGAAAAACTCACTTCAAGAATTTCAGAATACAATCCCAAGTATTAACAGCAGAATCGACCCAGCTAAGGAAAGCATCTCTGAGCTTGACAGCCTACTCCCTGAATTAAATCAGTCAGACAAAAATAAAAAGAAAAGAGTAAATGGGAATGAATGAAATTTCAGAGAAATATGTGATTATGTGAAGAAACTAAATCTATCACTCACTGGCATCCCTGAAAGACTGGTAGAGAAAACAAGCAACTTGGAAAACATACTTCAGAATATCATTCTGAGGAATTTTCTCAATCTTACTTAGATTTGAATCAACATTCAAATTACAGAAATGCAGAGAACAAGATATTACATAATAAAACAATCTGCAAGACACATAGTCATCACATTCTCCAAGGTTAAAATGAAAGAAAAACTATAATACTAAAGGCAGTTAGAGAAATACGGCAGTTCACTTATAATGGAAGCCCCATTAGGCTAACAGCAAATTTTCAGCAGAAACGCCAGAAGCTAGAAGAGAATAGAGGTCTATATTCAGCATTCCGAAAGAAAAAAAATTGCTAAGAGTTTTTTCTTTGTTAGTCTAGCTAGCCAAGCCAAGTTTCATAAACAAAGGAGGAATAAATTATTTTTCAGACAAGCAAATGCTAAGGAATTTCATAATGACCAAATAACCACCAGACCTGCCTTACAGGAGGTCCTCAAGGAAATGCTAAACATACAGGAAACACTATTGTTAGCCACTACAAAAACACACTTAAGTACATAGAACAGTAACCCTGCAAAGCATCCATATAAACAAGTCTATATATAACATCTGGCAATATCATGGCAGGAACAAATCTTCACATATCAATACTACACTTGAATGTAAATAAGCTAAATGCCCCAATTAAAAGGCACAACATTGTAAGTTGGATAAAAAGCAAGACCCAATGGTATGCTGGTTTCAAGAGACCCATCTCACATGCACTGACACCCATACACTCAAAGGAAAAGGAATGGAGAAAAATGTACCAAGCAAAGGAAAAACAGAAAAAAGTAGGGATTCCTATTCTAATTTCAGACAAAACAGACATTAAAACAACAAATATCAAAAAAGACAAAGAAGGATATTATATAATGGTATAGGGCTAATATCAACAAGATGATTACAAGAAGATCTAGCCATGCTAAATATGTACACATGCAACACAGAAACACCCAGATTCATAAAGAAAGTTCCTAAAGACATATGAAGAAAGAGACTTCAATAACCATAACATAATACTGGAAGAATTCAATACCCCACTGACAATTTAGACAGATCATCGAGGTACAAAACTAACAAAGATATTCAGGACTTGAACTGAACATTTCACCAAACTGACCCAATAGATATCTATAGAGCACGCTACCCCAAACAACGTTATATACATTCTTCTCATTTTCACATGGCACATACTCACGATCATATAAAACAATGCTCAGCAAATTAAAAAATAATAATAATATGAACCACACTCTTACAAAATAGTGAAATAAAAGTAGACATCAATTCTAAGAAACTTTCTCAAAACCATACACTTACGTGGAAATTAAACAACCTGCTCCTGATTGACTTTGGGTAAATAATGAAATTAAAGCAGAAATCAAGAAATTCTTTGAAACTAATGAGAAGTTGCAGTATACCAGAATCTCTGGGACAGAGATAAGGCAGTGTTAAGAGGGAAGTTTATAGCACTAAATGCCCACATTAAAAAACTAGAGAGATCTCAAATTAACAACCTAATGTCACAGCTAAAGGAACTAGAGGAATAAGAGCAAACCAACCAGGAAGCTAGCAGAAGAAAAGAAATAACTGAAATCAGAGCTGAATTGAAAGAAACTGAGACATAAAAAGCCACATAAAAGAGCAACAAATCCATGATTTTGTTTTTGGAAAGAATAAATAAGATAGATCACTAGCCAGACCAACAAAGAAAAACAGAGATAAGATCTGAAATAACACAACCAGGAATAAAAAAAGGATGTTACTACTGACCCCACAGAAATATATAATGATCTTCAGAGACTATTATAAACATCTGTGTCCACACAAGCCAAAAGTAACGGACAAATGCCTAAACACATACAACCATCCAAGATTGAACCAGGAAAAAATTGAATCCCTGAACTGATCGATAATGAATTCTGAAATTAAATCAATAATAAAAAGGGTACCAACCAGAAAAAACCCAGATCAGACATATTCAAAGCCACATTCTATGAGGCATATAAAGAAGGACTGGTACCACTCCTACTGAAATTATTACAAAAGAATGAGGAGGAGAGATCCCTCTGTAACTCTTCTATGAGGCCAGCATCATCCTGATATCAAAACCTGGCAGAGACACAACAAAAAAAAGAAAATGTCAAGCCAATATCCTTGATGAAATAGATGCAAAAATTCTCATCTATGCAAAATCCTTTTGAATAGATGCAAAAATACTAGCACCAAATCCAACAGCACATCAAAAGCTAATCCACCACAATCAATTAGGCTTTTTCTCTGGGATGCAAGGCTGGTTCAACATAATGTAAGTCAATAAATGTGATTCACCACAAAAATAGAACCAAAACTAAAAAACACATAATCCGGCCAGGCGCGGTGGCTCAAGCCTGTAATCCCAGCACTTTGGGAGGCCAAGACGGGCGGATCACGAGGTCAGGAGATCGAGACCATCCTGGCTAACACGGTGAAACCCCGCCTCTACTAAAACTACAAAAAACTAGCCGGGCAAGGTGGCGGGCGCCTGTAGTCCCAGCTACTCGGGAGGCTGAGGCAGGAGAATGGCATGAATCCGGGAGGCGGAGCTTGCAGTGAGCTGAGATCCGGCCACCGCACTCCAGCCTGGGCGACAGAGCGAGACTCCGTCTCAAAAAAAAAAAAAAAAAAAACATAATCATCTCAATAGATGAAGAAAAAGCATTTGATAAAATTCAACACCCCTTCATGTTAAAAACCCTCAACAAACCAGGGATTGAGGGAACATATTTCAAAATAATGAGGGCTCTATCACAAATCCACAGTGAACATCATACTAAATGGGCAAATGCTGGAAACATCCCCATTGACATCAGGAAGAAGACAAGGATGCACTCATTCACCACTCCTATTTAATATAGTACTGCAGGTATTTTAGTAGCCAGAGCATTCAGGCCAGAGAAAGAAGCAAAAGGCAGCCAGATAGCAAAAGAGAAAGTCAAGCTATCCTTGTATGCAGCCAAGATGATGTCATACCTAGAAAACTCCATAGTCTCTGCCCCAAACCTCCTAGATCTGATAAACAACTTCAGCAAAGTTTCAGGATACAAACTCAATGTACAAAAATCAATAGCATTTCCATACATCAACATACAAGCTGAGAGCCAAATCATGAATACAACCCAGTTCACAATAACTACAAAAGGAATAAAATACCTAGGAATATAGGTAACCAGGGAGGTGAAAGATCTTACAATGAGAATTACACAACACTGCTCAAAGAAGTCAAAGATGACATACACAAATGGAAAAATATTTCATTCTCATGCGTAGGAAGAATCAATGTTGTTAAAATTGCCATACTTTCCAAAGCAGCTTTCAGATTTAGTGCAATTCCTACCAAACTACCAAAGATAGTCTTCACAGAATTAGAAAAAAAAAAAAAAACTACTTTAAAATTCATACGGAGCCAAACAAGAGCCCAAATAGCCAAGGCAATCCTAATTAAAAAAATCAAAGCTGGAGGCATCACATTATCCCTTTTTAAACTATAATGTAAAACTATGGCAACCAGAAGACCATGGTACTGATACAAAAACAGAACCATGGACCAGAATAGAGAACCCAGAAATAATACTGCACACATACAATCAACCTTCTTTATGCCATACATAAAAATTAACTAAAGATGTATTAAAGACTTAAATGTATAGCCTAAAGCTATGAAAACCCTGGAAGATAACCAAGGAAATAAAGATCATTCTGTACATAGGCCCTGGCAACGTTTTCATGATAAAGACCCCCAAACAAGTGTAACTAAACCAAAAATTGACAAATGGGATCCAATTAAACTAAAGAGATTTGCATGGCAAAATAAACTGTCAACAAAGAAGCAGACAACCTGCAGAATAGAAGAAAAGTACTTGCCAACTATATATCTGAAAACAGTCTAATATCCAGAATCTGTAAGGAAGTTAAGCAAATTTACAAGAACAAAAACAAACAACCCCATTAAAAAGTAGGCAAAAGACATGAACAGACACTTTTTAAAAGAAGATATACACATGGCCACCAAGCATATAAAAAATGAACATCACTAATCATTAGAGAAATGCAAATAAAAACCATTTCACACTAGTCAGAAAGGCTAAAAATAAAAAAATGACAGGTTCTAGCAAGGTTGCTGAAAAAAGGGAACACTTATACACTGCTGGTGTGAATGTAAATTAGTTCAACCACCATGGAAAACAATTTGGTGATTTCTCAAAGAACTCAAAGCAGAATTAACCTTTGACCCAACACTTTCACTATTGGGTATATACTCAAAGGAATATAAATCTTCTACTATAAAGGACACACATGTATATGTTCATCACAGCACTATTTGCAATGCCAAGACAGGAAATCAAGCTAAATGCTCATCAAAAGTAGACTAGATTAAAAAAATATGGTATATATACACCATGGAATACTACACAACCACATAAAAGGATGAGATAATAGCCTTTGCAACAACATAGAAAGAGCTGGAGGCCATGTATCAGTCCGTTTTCACTCTGCTGATAAAGACATACCTGAGACTGGGAAGAAAAAGAGGTTTATTTGGACTTACAGTTCTGTATGGCTGGGTAGGTCTCAGAATCATGACTGGAGGTGAAAGGCACTACTTACACGGCAGTGGCAAGAGAAAATGAGGAGCAAGCAAAAGCAGAAAACCCCAGTAAACCCATCAGATCTTGTGAGACTTACACACTTTCACAAGAACAGCACAGGAAAGACTGGGCCCCACGGTTTAATTACCTCCTTGAGGATCCCTCCCACAACATGCCTGAATTCTGAGAGATACAATTTAACTTGAGATTTGGGTGGGATACAGTCAAATCATATCATTCAAACCCTGGCCTCTCCAAATCTCATGTCCTCACATTTCAAAACTAATCATGCCTTTCCAACAGTCTCCCAAAGTCTCAATTCATTTTATCATTATCCCCCAGAAGTCCACAGTCGAAAGTCTCATCTGAGACAAGGCAAGTGCCTTCCACCTATGAGCCTGTAAAACCAAAAGCAAGCTAGTTTCTTCCTAGATACAATGGGGTACAGATATTGGGTAAATACAGCCATTCCAAATGGGAGAAATTGACCAAAACAAAGGAGTTACAAGGCTCGTGCAAGTCTGAAATCCAGCTGGGCAGTAAAATCTTAAAGCTCCAAAATGATCTCCTTTGACTCCAGGTCTCACATCTAGGTCATGCTGATGCAAAAGGTCGATTTCCTTAGTCTTGTGGAGCTCAGCCCCTATGGCTTTCTAGGGTACAGCCTCCCTCCCAGCTGTTTTCACAGGCTGGCATTGAGTGTCTGTGGCTTTTCCAGTCACACAGTGCAAGTTGTCAGTGGATCTGCCATTCTGGGATCTGGAGGATGGTGGCCCATCTCTCACAGCTCCATTAGGTGGTGCTCCAATAGGGACTCTGCGTGGGGGCTCCAATCCCACATTTCCCTTCTGCACTGCCCTAGCAGAGGTTCTCCATGAGGGCCCTGCCCCTGCAGCAAACTTTTGCCCAGGCATCCAGACATTTCCATACAACTTCTGAAATCTAGGCGGAGGTGCCCAAACCTCAATTCTTGACTCCTACGCACCTGCAGACTCAACACCATGTGAAATCTGCCAAGGCTTGGGCTTGCACCCTCTAAAGCCACAGGCCAAGCTGTATGTTGGCACCTTTTAGTTGTGGCTGGAGCAGCTGGGACACAGGTCCCCAAGTCCCTAGGCTTCACACAGCTTGGGAACCCAGGGCCTGTCCCACAAAACAACTTTTTCCTCCTAGGCCTCCAGGCCTGTGATGAGAAGGGCTGCCATGAGAGTCTCTGACATGGCCTGGAGACATTTTCCAAGTGGTTTTGGGGATTAACATCAGGCTTTTTGCTACTTATGCAAATTTCTGCAGAAAGCTCGAATTTCTCCCCAGAAATGAGATTTTCCTTTCTATCACATACTCAGGCTGCAAATTTTCCAAACTTATATTCTCTGCTTCCCTTATAAGCTTGAATGCCTTTAACGGCATCCAAATCACCTCTTAAATGCTTTGCTGCTTACAAATTTCTTTTGCCAGATACTTTAAATCATTTCTCTCAAGTTGAAAGTTCCACAAATCTCTAGGGCAGGGGCAAAATGCCACCAGTCTCTTTGCTAAAACATAACAAAAGTCACCTTTGCTCCAGTTCACAATGGGTTCCTCATCTCCATCTGAGATTACCTCAGGTTAGACCTTATTGTACATACTGCTATCGGCATTTTGGGCCAAGTCATTCAACAAGGTTCTAGGAAGTTCCATACTTTCCCACATGTTCCTGTCTTCTTCTGAGCACTCCAAACTTTTCCAACTACCTGTTACCCAATTCCAAAGTTGCTTCAACATTTTCGGGTATCTTTTCAACAAAACCACTGTTGGTACCAATTTACTGTATTAGTCCATTTTCACACTGCTGATAAAGACATAATCGATAGTGAGAAAAGAAAAGAGGTTTACTTGGACTTACAGTTCCAAATGGCTGGTGAGGTCTCAGAATCATGGTTGGAGGTGAAAGACACTTCTTACATGGTGGTAGCAACAGAAAATGAGGAGGAAGCAAAAGTGGAAACCCCTGATAAACCCATCAGATCTTGTGAGACTTATTCACTATCACAAGAACAGCACAGGAAAGACCAGCCCCCATGATTCAGTTACCTCCCCCTTGGTCCCTCCCACAATACATGGGAATTCTGGGAGATACAATTCAAGTCGAGATTTGAGTGGGAACACAGCCAAACCATATCAGGCTACTATCTTTAGTGAATTAACATAACACAGGAACAGAAAACCAAATACCACATGAAGTCACTTATAAGAGGGAGCTAAACACTGATTATATATGGACACAAAGAAGGAAAAAACAGACACCAGGGACTACTTGAGAGTGGAGGGTGGGAGTAGGGTAAGGGTTGAAGAATTACCTATTGATACTATGCTTATTACCTGGGTTACAAGACAATCTCCATAAGAAACCTCCTCTACATGCAATTTACCTATATTACAAACCTGCACATGTACCCTTGAATCTAAAATAAAAATTAAAAAAATTTTTTAAGGAAAATTTAGAAAATTTTACTATGTAAAAATAATTCTGCATAGAATTTACTTTGGGATATATTTAAAGATGATTATTTAATTATGATAAAAAGCACATGAAAGTAATTATAAAATTTTATATGAGAAGTAAAACAGAATTTCAAGCAAAGTTATCCATGAATTTTTCCTAATTCTCAAATTCTACCACTCATTTCCATTCTCTTCCTAGGTTTTGAAAATCAAATGTGTAAGAGATGTAATATATATGTGACTATTGAAAAGCACATGCAGAAACCATTTTCAGGATATGGTACGCTGTGCCCTTGGCTCCACTAAAGCATTCATCTTGTTATTTAGATCCCTTGCTCAATCTGGTTCTCTGATCTCTCTGTTGGTATGTATTTTAAGCATAGACATCTCATCCCAAAGTGATGAATACAAACTTTGAAGAATTTTACCTGAATCTATACTGCAATGCTATAAAGTTTAAACATCACTATGTCAGAATCATGGAGTCCAGAACTACTCCTAAGCTGTAAATGCAGCCTAGAAAAAGAGAACAGAGTTTCAGGCACTGGAAACTCAGGAATTTTGTTGTTTTTGTTGTTGTTGTTTCTTTGTTTTACTTATTGGAGGCATATGAAAAGAAGAAAAAAATGGTAGAACAGTTAGAACATGAGAGGGGAAGAGAAAACCTATCCTCTGCTTTTCTTAATAAATCAAATTGCTCTTACACACTGATTTTGTTCAAAGACTAAATTTTAAAGCTATTTACATTTCATGAATTGCTATTTCTTTTCACTTTTATGAAAAGTGTTTCTGTGTATGTGTGCATAAGTTTGTGATCTGAAAAAAAAAAACCTGTTTATTTTACCCTAAAAAAAACCATTTTTCTGTTCTGTGTGTGTGTGCAGATTTTAGACAGACATTATTTTGCACGCCACATTATTCACTCCAACATTGTCAACAGCGTGTATTTTAGTTTTTGCAAAATTTGTTTAATAATCATGTTAATGGATTCACAATTTCTCTTCATGTATTTTTTTTTTCTTTTTACTTAAACATTTCCTATTGTTTGATTTGAGTTTCTTTCAGTATTTAAATTTTGGGGTACTGATAATTAAGTCTGATAATTAAGTTACTGATAATTAAGTTCGGTATTTAAATTTTGGGGTACTAACCGTGTTTTAAGACCCTAAAAATGAATATGAAATAGAGAAAATATGTTAATTTTTCTTTGTTTTATAAAATGTACCATGATCTAATTGAGACCTGATGTACTAATGTTTTAGAAAGCAATTTTCAAAATGGTCACACATGTCAGACCTTCTATAAGCAATTTTATTTTTACTATTGTCAAAATAAATATTTTTAAGTGCCGTGAATCATTTGATGGAAAATTTAATTACTAGTATAAAAATAACACTTGCCTGCACATTCTGCACATATATCCCAGAACTTAAAGTGAAATAAAAAAAAATTTGAAATAATTTTTATATTAAAGCTATAGTATATTAAAAATATGCATGTTAACATGCATATTTTTAAAGTACAGATATAGATATATATTACTGAGTATTAAAGCCGCCTACACACATACACACACATTTGTGTGTATGTGTTTTGATAGGAAAATCATTGTCACTGCTACTTAATGTTGCTTCTTATTCAATTGCATGCCTCACTAAATATATAGTACCCAAACATACACCAGAAAGGCACATAAAATACAGTAAATTTAAAAATCTATTGAAACATATATCTTAATACAAAAATCATTTTCTTCATATGGTTTTACTAAGTAGGAAACTTAAACATGAAATGATACAATTATTCCCCGTTTTCACACCTGCTCAAATTTTTTCTAAGTGTTTTTGTAACAATTTGGAAAACATTGCCTATTTACTTAGTCCAAGATAACTGCTTATATTTTTGTAAAACAAGCAGATATTAATGTAGAGAGGTTGATACCACTTCAGTAATATTCTTTGGGGTAACCAAAGATAATGGTCAGATCATTAGCATGATCAGTTCCAATCAAGAAAGTATGATTCATGTTACAAAAATCTGCTAACAAAATCCTCCGCATAATGTTAAAACACTTCTTTTCATAGCTGACTATTAATTTTAAAATATAAATGTGTTGCCTTATTCAACAAAATATTTGCTAAAAGCTTTTATGATTTCGTTGACAAGAAGAAATGCTAGATGTTAACCCCCAACTTTATTTTCACCACAGACATTGCTGTGGGCTGCAGAAGCTCATTTGCCCTGGAGTCCTTAAGGAAAGCTATCAACAATGTTGCAGTCCAAATGTAATTCACATAGTAGGTTCAAGTAAGACTACAAAAGTGAAATGAGTTCAGTTTCTGCTTCTTAGAAGCAAATGCTTCTTGGAACTGAATGGCACTAAAGAATATAAGAGAAGCAAAGAGAAAATGAAAGCACATAGAGGCTTTAGATCTCATTAACCCTGGATATATAGCAAGAAGCCATTTTTGCTCATATATATTCTAAATATTTATTTTCTATTTTGTAACTGTAATTCTCCAAGATACTTCACTCTAGTTACTAAATAATGGTTAATAGTAACCATATTTAAATATAACAGTCCTTGAGAATAAATTGTTTCCTTCCAAAATTAATTATTCCTTAAAATTCACTTCAGTTTAAAAAATTGATGTTTTGTATATAATTCTTTAAATATTTTATTATATCTGACTTATATTCTATAATATCTGGTTCATTATATATTACATATAACATATAGATTATTTACATGGTAGCATATGTGCCTAATATATATTACATATTATACATCTATGTTATTCATATATTATACACATTACATGTTGCACACAAACGCAGATACCTACACTTAATCAAGGAGGTTTTATACCATGGATACCACCATTGTGAGAACAAAAGATAAAATAGTAAGCAATATAAGCACAATCTTGGTTTAGTTCCTCCATTTCCCACAATTAGATCTTGTATTAAAAATTCAAATTAATATAAGCCAGAAACCTTGTTTCTGCAGGCTTTGGAAATTTACCTTTCTTTAATGCCAAGCTGACGTTCTCCATAGGTCCCACTATGCTTGTCAGCAGGAAGTTTATTTTTCCTGTCCCATGAACAAAGTATTGCAATGATTTCTAAGATATGGTTAAATATTTACAAAGCTACCCGAATTGTTCTTTGTCACTTTAGTCTTGCTCTATACTCTGGTTTTACTCCGGGCATCTGAACTCAGAGTATCTTCTTCAGACAGTTACATCTTCCACTCCATTACGTTATACCAACGTTGGCAGGGGGCTCTACAGACATCTCTTAAACTTAGTTAAAATCATACTGGAATGCTTAATAAAATTTTACTGCATTCTGCTCTTTGGAAATAATAGAAAGAAATTACAGAGTAAAAAAGAAAAATTCAACATGTCTATTTGACATAGTTTTTCTGATGTTTACAGGTCTGTAGAGAACCACTTACTGTGATTCTTTTTTCTCAGCCTCCACTCTACTTGACAAAGGGTCCACTTTTTTCTCTAATTTCAAAGCACAGTCCTATGTTCTTTCTACCTAGACTCTAGGGTACTGAAGCTAAATTAATGGAAAACATATTTTTTGTTTGTTAGGCTTGTCCAGATTCTTTATATACCTAACAATCGACAAAGAATTAACTTTATCCAGGATTAACAATATTTACATTTTAAAGAGGAATAGTGTCTTTCTTAGTTCTCTAAAAGCTCATTCATTTAAAATTATAAAGTGGCATGACCTTGACCAAACCATTAGTGACATTGCAGTGTTTATTCTAAAACAAAAAATGACCTGATATCCATATTTCTAGAAAAACTAAAACTGCTTATATTAGAAAGATGTGCTCAAGTTGTGGAAATAACAGAAAGAAATTACAATGAGAAAAAAAAACACTATTTGACAGTTTACTACTGAATTTTTTATACGTGGGTAGCATAGGTTTTCTGCAGGAACTTCCCTTTCTTCTCTTCATCAATGTTTATTTTATAATTATTAGTTTTGAAAATCAAAGCAACATTTCCACACTAATTTTGCTCTTTTCAATGAGATTCTAGTACAAAGAATATTAATATGTCACACAGAAAGCAATGTTCTTTCAAATTTTTTTCACCTAGTAAATATTTGGTGAGAAAAGTATTCCTAAAATACCAATCTTTGTTCAGTAATTTTAGCGGAGCCCAGCCCCATGGTGTGTCAGCACTTAGAGTTAGAGAAAAACAAGGGTAATGTGCATTTTTTGGGTTGTTGAAAGACTATGTGGGCTCAGTGCGAGAGGGTAAGAAATGACAGAAGAGGAAAGATATCATAAGCATTCGCCTCCACCTTCTAATCCATTCCTCACATTGTTTTTTTGTTTGTTTGTTTGTTTTTGTTTTTGTGGGTTTTTTTTGGAGGGTGTCTTGCTCTGTTGCCTAGGGTGGAGTGCAGTGGCATGATCTCGGCTTACTTCAACCTCCGCCTCCAAGGTTCAAGTGAACCTCCTGCTTCATCCCCTCTAGTAGCTGGGATTACAGGCACGCACCACCATGCCCAGCTACTTTTTGTATCTTTAGTAGAGACAGGGTTTCGCCATGTTGGCCAGGCTGGTCTAGAACTCCTGATCTCAGGTGGTTCACCTGGCTGGCCTCCCAAAGTGCTGGGATTACAGGCGTGAGCCACCGCGCCCAGCCATGTTCTTTGTTTGAAAGCAGATATACACACAAACCTGAAGTTCTTACCTCGTGTCTCTTTATCAAAGGGTGTTTTAATTCTGCCTCGTTGTATTTATGATTATATTTTGTTCATTATTGCCTGTGTTATAATCAATATTGATAGTTTCACTGTTTTTTCATAAAGCAAAAATTATATAAAGGAAGGCTAGAGGCTAAACTTTTGAGTTAAAATAATGTATAATATTTTCCACTGTAACTGGATAAACATTTATCACACCTAAAGTTTAGAAACACTCTGTAAAATAAGCTGTGATAGTCACTTGAAGATATTTAATCTTTTATTTTCAATTTAAATATATAAAAGACATTGTCTACCAATTATATATTAAATATTCTCATTCTAAAATAGAAACATTATCATTTAAAAATAACATATGGTACTGTTGATAATACTTTTTAAATGTGTTTGCTCCCTGTGATTATATGAAAAAAATGGTAAGATAACTTGCTTTAATATGAAGTCCTACCTACTTAGGACTCAAAAGTAAATTTGCTAATCGTTTATATTATTCAGTTATTGTTTTAAAGCTTTGATCATTATAGGAAGTATTTATTTACACCCCTAAATTTTCAAGGCACTGAGTTTATATGCTTGTAAGATTAATTTATTTTGTTGTAGAAGTATATCATATAATCATTTTTATTAAGTCTGCCAAATTGCTAGGATCATATATACACATCAAATGTTAACTTTTCAAATGTAAGTGTTTAAACTTTTATAAATTAAATTTATACTTTCCCAAACCTTTACTCAGACATGGCCTGTAATAGCCCTGAGGGACTAAATTTCACCAATGAAGGGTAAGAAAATAAAGATATTCTAAAATATTTCATAATCTTATTACATGTTTATTTTAAAGCTACTAATTAATAATGGAAAACATGTTTTAGAATTCTATGTGAGGTACACAATATTTGAAGGGGTTGAATTATTGATCATATATTGTATGAGTCTTCACAGACTTTGTGAAGACCAGGTTTGAGATATCATTGATGAGACTGTGCATCAATTCCTTGATATATACTGAATGTTTTTCATTATATTGGAGTCTTAGATATAGTTTCATTTTATTCCCTGGACCAGTGACTAATTGACACATGGTAACTGAGTCTGTAACTCCATGCTTTCAAGAGACTGAATGATCTTTAAATATAAGGAAGTAGTAGATTCAGAATGTCTAGCAAGTGCCCATAATGCTGAGCACATAATACTCTTCTATAAATAAAAAGGTCTAGTCATAAAACCTTCCAATTTCTTATCATTTTTATGACACTCTATTTGAGGACAACAATACATTATTAATTACAAGAAGATCATGTTTTGATATAAGCTTATCCCATTTCAGTTACTGATGCTATAAATAATAAAATCAAAGGTGACGAAACACTCCTTTATGCTGCATTAAGCTTTACTCGGTGAAGGGGTATGCCAACCCACATGCCATTAAGAAAAAATCAATACTGTGGGTTTAATATGTGTTCATATTATTATATATACACCAAATTTATTAAATTTAAATGCTACATGAAATGTTTCATATGAATATTTAGTCTCAAATGACTTAAATACATATATTTTAATCATTACTGATATATTTGTAGTCATTTTACTTTTAACAAATTTTATTAGCGTATTTTATTAGCATACTTTTGCCCTTTTAATTCTGTTGGCTTGTTTTATTTATCTCTCTGCTACCCTTCCTTTTATTTTCCACTAGTTTCAAAATCTAGATTATACTTTTATTATTTACTAATTACCCTTGATCTTTAATACACATTTATATATTACTATATTGATAAAATTATTATATATTACATGTTAAGCTAATATACTTATCTTTATGTATTTACTTAAGATATACTTAAGGGTTTTTTTTTGTTTTGTTTTTTGTGGTTTTTTTTTTGAGACGGAGTTTTGCTCTGTCACCCAGGCTGGAGTGCAGTGGCGAGATCTGGACCTACTGCAAGCTCTCCCTCCAGGGTTCACGGCATTGTCCTGCCTCAGCCTCCTGAGTAGCTGGGACTACAGGCACCCACCATGGCGCCCAGCTAATTTTTTGTATTTTTAGTAGAGACGGGGTTTCACCATGTTAGCCAGGATGATCTCAATCTCTGACCTCATGATCCGCCCACCTCAGCCTCCAAGATTTTTAAGATATACATAAAGATAGAAGGCTACAATGAAGTTCAAGATTATTTACTGTATCAATTTCTTTTGACTTCAAATGAAGTACTTTACATCAGGTGCTTCTATGGCACATTGTGCAAATTCATACCAACCTTCTTTCTGTGTAAGCTAGAGTTTGAGTTCCATCTATTTATAATACATGAAACTACACAACTGCTGTTCTAGTCCAACAAGCTGAAGCATCAGTCTTTTTATGCTCGTGTGTGTAGGTGTGTGTGTGTGTGTATATGAGAGAGAGAGAGAGAATTATGTATTTTTGACTTGCTGTATTTTTTATTTCTATGTATTTTGAACAGATGAAAGGGACCTCAAAGCATGATTAAACAGTAACTCAATAACTTAAATATGAATCTTTAAGAAGCATTTTCAGATGGAATTATTGGTATGAACAAAGTCAGCTCACGCTCTCTGATATTCATTTGTTCAAATGAATACTGAATCGTTAATAAAAGCAGAGAGAACACACACACACAAATCAGGCAAATAGGTACTCATTAAAACAGAAACAGAAATACATAGCAAGCTACGGTCATTCAAAGGGAATTGTGCTACTTTCTCACTCCATACTAGTCTGAAAACTCAGTTAAAATTCTGTGCCTAATCTTTCCCAGAAGGCTCTCAAGTCACTTAATTAAAATGATTCTGAACTAAGAGAAGGAAATGTACTTGCAATTCTCGACTCTAGCAAAGAAATACCATGGGATTTTACTTCAACCTTGATTTTCTTCTGTTTTCAAATTTAAAATGTTTAGTAATTTCACTGTAAAAAAGTAAATTTGAAGTAAATCTAAAATGTCTTTAGTTCAGCAATTGAACAAACTTTCTCTTTACAAAATGTATTGTTTCTGCTATGCATTTTGGTCTATGTGGGCATTGACTTTCATTTAAAAAATATATATAGTTCTCTATTCCTTCAGCATGTAATAAAGTTAAATTAGAAATATGTATGTGCTAACATAAAAACACATTGTGTTATTCATACTGTAAACATATATGAATAAAATACTGAACTCAGTAGTTTATTAAAAACATGGGGACATTGTACAATGTTATTTGCTGCGTGTTTTTTTCCTGCAAATGTTTGAATGTTTGAAATAATAAAAATGTCTGGATTCTCAAGCCATACTCAAACAAAACACGTCTTACCTAGTATAAATCACCCCTAATAATTTCAGGAATACAAGTAATTATGGACAATAAGTGAAGCAAGGTGCTGTAATTCCTTATCAGGATGCATTCATATCCCAAACATATATATGAGTTCTAAATAATATGTGTGATCGGTATCATTTACACATAAGGAGCCACTCATGTCATGAAACGTCTTCATGTTATACTCAGATAGGGATACAGTTTACCTGAAATTTTCCAGAGTCATGGCGCCATCAAGCAATAGGTTCCTGCTTCATTTGTCATAGCCAATAGTGAATAATCAGGTTCATCCTGCCAAAAATTTTCTGTAAATAAAAGCTCTACTATCTTGTTAGGAAATACCATGAGCCTGATTGCCAGGAGGTCTGTCATTAGCATGTTTATAATGAAATTTGACGGGATCGGCCTGCATTTTCTTATTTTGAAAATCTGCCCCTTAGCTACTTTTCTCCTATAGACAAGAGACCATTGGTCAATAATGGCAGTTTTAATTCTTTCTTTGCAAGCTGTATATTTTTGTTTACTTGCTTGCTAGATTAGTTTGTTAATACAGTTAAATGTAGACTAAAAGTCATCCTTACATATAAAAATAATAGATACATCCAAATTCACCATTACAAGTGGTATTTGCTGTGCATTTGAGTTTCATATTCTTTATCAGGCAAGCGAGTTATCTTCTTTTCCTTTTGTGAATAGTTTTATTAGTAATATTTCATACATTTTATCTTAAGTTAATGTGTGGATATGATTAATCTCACTTCTAAATGTGGTGAGTTTTATTGATTGCTTAATGTTAATTCTGACTTGAATTCCTAGAATAGGTAAAATTTCTCATGCTGTACTATCTTTTTAATATGTTAGTAATTTTTAAGGATATTTGTAGCTATGTTTACACAAATGTGTAGTATTAGGTATTTTGTACAATGTCCCTCAACTGGGATTTGCCTAATGATTTTCTCATGATTAAAATGGGCTATGTTTTTGGGGGTAGAAATACCACGGAGGAAAATACCAATTTTGTCACATAATATCAAGGGCACATACTATTATTACAAATTGTCATGATTCATTTTGACTTGATTGCCTGGACAAAGTAGTGTGTCAAGATTCCCCAGTGTATACTTACTGTTTTTTTCCCCTTTTCATACAGCAATTTTTGGATGGAGTCACTCACTACGTGTAGCTCATACTTAATGAGTAAACTATTATAATCTACCTCCTCAAAGGAAAGTATCTACACAAATAATTTGGAAATTGTCTTCCTAGGGAATTTGATCTTTCTCCAACACTTATTTATTTCAATCATTAATTTATATTAGCATGAACATTCGTCTTTTACTTTGGTTTGTAATCTAACACTAACATATTTTCTTGCTCAAATTATTCCAGCTTTGGCCATTAGGAACTCTTTCCATTGTTTTGTGTATTCCTTTAACACACCCCCATACTTCCATCATTATGGTTTGTTTGTTTCTTTATTTGTTTTTAGAAGTTCCTTTCTTTAGGACATTAGAATATGGTCCAGGTTCTTTATTTCCTGTCTCAAACCAAGAATCAGCCATTTCTCCCAGGGGCCCTGATGACTTTTATTGGAGAATGTTAGTACAAATCAAGATCTGGGCTCTAGATCTGCTCCTTAACATTTCAGGGTTATTGCTAAGCTTTTCAGCTAAGACAGACATTTTTAAAATTTTTTATTTTCTTACTGTAGAGGTTAAAGAGCTCATTGTATATTTGGGGTATAAATCATTAACCATTTAAATGTTTTGT
The DNA here is from genome assembly GCF_001698545.2 of Rhinopithecus bieti. Taxonomy (NCBI): domain Eukaryota; kingdom Metazoa; phylum Chordata; class Mammalia; order Primates; family Cercopithecidae; genus Rhinopithecus; species Rhinopithecus bieti. Next base: position 703,566 of record NW_016807931.1, read on the forward strand.
TATTTTAATTTAACATCTAAACATGTCAGGTTTTATTCTTGAAAACACACTACACTTAACCCTGTGTTATTAATGTACATACAGATAATAAAGAATGGTCAACCATTAGAAATTTCTTGTATGTGCTTTTGTGATTCTATCCTCATATATTCTCATACTTTGTATAAACTGCAAAAACAATGTGAAGCTACCCTAATAGTGAATATAACAGTGATGAACAGTGAAGAAAATTATGTTTTTACTCTCTTTTCCAGTTCAATAGCTCTTTACTTGGAAGTCTGTGTTAAAAATTACTACATCACCTGTTCGTGGAATATGTAACACCAACTCCGAAGTAACAATTTTTGTTATCTATATTCACTGCTTTTCCAGTTCATACCTATACTAAGCCTGGGGAGGTGATAAACGATTCCTGAATTCAACTGCAAATTGTTTACAAAGTATAAGAAATTGTTATAGATAGTAATAAATAGAATAAAGGGTCTGAAGAAGAATTTGGAAAAACTCACTTTGTTTATATTTTACCCTTCTCTAGACTGAATATAAGTGGCTTATAAAGATAGAACTTGAAAATAATTAATAATTTAATTTTGTATAGGACACAAGCTTCTTAAGGACAGGAGAATATATTAATTGTATTGTTTTCTCAACATCTAACTCTTCTTATTTCTTCCAAGGAAGAAATATCTATGAAAATACTTCCATGTTCATCCATCGTTCAGTCCATTTCTAGATTTTATAAAGTGAAAAATTTTTTGTTGTTTACAACATAAAGTTCTTATACATGCACACAAAGTGGTAATAAGTGTGTAATTCTGGTAACATTTTAATGATAATATATGATTAGTAGTCATTATTAGTCGTAAGTAATAGCCTTCTGTTTCGGTAAAGTGGTGGTTAAACATGATTTTTGACTAAAAGTTGTGTCCTTTTATATCATTAATATATAATCATTGACTGATGTAAGATATGAATTTTTAGTATAATGACAATCACATGTTCAAGAAGTTGAATTAATATAAGGTACATGGTTCATATTAATCATCTTAATGGGCTCTCTTTCTATCCTAATTAGTCTACTAGGATTTCTAACTCTCAAAAGCCCATTTTATATGATTATATATAATATAGTTATAGATTACCATGTGACCATTGTCTGCATCATAATCTGGCTTTAGCATTTAACATACAAAACGATCATCGTCATTGAAGTGTGGGTGACGCCCACAGACTTGTGGAGGCATAGAAGGGTGCAATTATTGCTCCAAACATGTATTTTTCATGGATATAAATTTTGAATATATAGAATCTCTTCTTGTTTGACTTGCTAAGATGAATGAAATTTTGTGAATGAATTAGAATTCCACACTCATTTTTCAAAAGTGTGGTCTTTTTCATGGGTGCTCAAATGCAGATGGCATGGATTCCAGGGGATTGAAAAATAAGTTTGTTTTAAGTTAGGAAAAGTGTTAGTTGAAACACTTTAGAAGTTATGTTCTACAATAAGAAAGTAGAAAGAAAAATAACTTGCATATTTAATCCTCTTATAATTAGTGCTAGTTCATTCTATAAATATATATTGAAAAAAGTATATTCAAAGATACTGAGTAGACATTGAAAATACATCTTATACTTATTATTTTGTCCTTTAAAATTGAATCGTATTTGTTTGTTTAAGTGAATATAAAAATCAATAATATATGTTAATGAAAGTTAAGGCAATAACGCCTCGTGTTCTCACAAATTGATATAGATAAGCATTTAGATTGTGATTTTTCTCAATGTCTGCAAAAGTAAAGTTTTTCTTTAAGCAAAAGAAAATGAGATACATTTTTAAGATAAATACAATTATTTTATTTGTATTTGCTAGTTCAACCCCTGTCTTTAAGTAAAAATGCTTGAGTAATTTAAGAAACTTTTGGAAATAATTAAGAAAAATTATAATTCAGTTTTAAAACAAATAGAATCTAAGAAAAAATTTTACATGAGAGAAAATGGCAAATGTGGTGGGTGAATGTCAAGCTCAGTTTAATCAGAGCATCAGCTCTGATTCTCTGCAAATATCTCAAACTTTTCATCTCTGCTAATTTATCCTGCTCCCTTTGCTCATGTCTGTTTTCTTATTAATCTCTGGTGGAAGATATTAGTTCCCCTCTCTTTGAAAACAAAATGTTTCACATTATTGGATATATTTAGGTCCAGTGCCCCCCTTGAATGTTATACCACAGAAATGCTGTGTATCAATGGTGCTACAGATAAATCCCTGAATTTATAACTACTTGAAGAAGAGTGGGGAGGCTAATTGGCTTAAATCGATCTAGTCATATTCCAAGTGTATAGGCTGGAGTAAATCCCCACAGCACTGCATGCCTGCCATACAATTTGACAGGGGAATAAATATTTCAGAAACATTAGCCATATTATCAGTATTTTTTCTTCTTTTTAAATAGTTCAAACAATTGCTTGCTATTTTCTCATGTCCTGATAAATATACTCTTAACGTAGGTCCTAAAAAACAGAAGCCAAATAAGATTAAATATTCAAGAGATTTATTGTGGAAAATGTCATAAAGGATCTATATATAGGGCAGTTAGCCAGAGAAGACTGTGAATGCTTTGGGGACTGTGATACAGGATATAGATCTGACACTTGTAAAAGACAGAGAAATGAAATTGAAAAAGAGTGGATTAGAAAAGTCCATCAGATCCTCCGCTGTTCAGTACTGCCAGTGCTCCCACTGGGGGTAATACATATCTGTCTATATACAAACAAAAATGCATGTCTTTCACACTTAGCTTTTAACTCTTTGTTAATGACTCCCACTTTTTCCTTGTCCCATTGTAGGACTTCAATACAACCTAGTTGTAACTGGCCAAAGGATGCTGTTCTTGTAGGGATTATTTATTCTTTCTCTCCATGTGCTTGAACCATTTTGTTTGCAAGGGCATTCTCCTCTACCAATATAGAATCCTTTAACAATTAAGCTCCCACTTTGAGCCAGGAAGCATCCATACATCCTACACTGCTTAAATGTTCTTTATCCATCAAGTAGCAATAGAATATCTTATAAAACTCCATCTTAATACCTGTTTCTTAGACCACTCTTGGCATAACTTGTATGTGTTTGGCTACCTCTAAGACTGGATATGAATGGAAAAAATATGCATTGGAATAAACGATTACAAAGGATAAAGAAGAGGGAAAGAGGGAAGGCAGAGGAAAACTTCAGATCATAATGCAGGTCTGAAACCTGTTTAGAAGAGAGTGAAAGGGAGGAAAGAGAATTGAAAAAAAGTTTTGGCCAGGTCTGTGTGGTACCTTTACATCAAAATCATCCACTGCAAAAGTCCCGGCAGTACTTGTAGGAATGCTTCTACATTAGTAATGATGTGAGAGAAGTTGGTGGAAAGCATGACGTCAGCATGAAAGTGGAAATAATACTTCAAGGCAAGCATCTGGGGTCATAGGTAAATTACGCTTTCCTCAGCTGGAGATCCAAATGGTGAATTTTCATTGTCATGATTCTTGGTAATAATCCCTAAGTGCATCAATAGTTTGTCATAATATGAAAGGCTTTTGTGAGTTAATCAGCTATCATTGAATAATTTTGCTCTACATGTTATTGTAAATTCCAGAAAGCCATCCGTGTGTATTAATAATCTAGTAGGTAATGCATTTTCTTCTTTATTTCTCCTTTTATATGTTTTGGTCATTGTAAACCTTGGTCTTAGAAATTGTTAGATAATAATATCTTTCAAAATATAAATGAGATTTGGAGCAACTTATCCATATGTATGTATATGTATGAGTATATATATAATATCACATGATACTTTCTTATTTTCCATTTGTATACATATTATAACTTTTTGAAAATCTCCAAATTATATACAAATTTAGCTACCTGTTTCTTCCAATTATACTTAAAGACAGTGCCAGGATGCAGCTCATATAAGTTTTGTCATCAAGTGTTGGAAAATATGTTTTTATGGTAAATATATGTATGTGTATATATATATAATTACTTAACTAGACTCAGTTTAGCTTATCCTAATTTTATTGGCAACATCCAAACAACCATTGTCAGGAGCCAGTTGAACATATGTATTCTCTTTATCAGGCCTGATCAGGGTGTGGACCTTGGCCACATCAATCTTATAGAGCTTCTTCACAGTCTGTTTGATCTTGTGCTTGTTGGCCTTGACATCCTCAATGAGCACAACTATGTTGTTAGCTTTGCTCTTCATGGCAGAATTAGTGGTCGGGGGAAGCTGATGATGGCATAGTGGTCATACTGGTTTCTCCTGGTGCTCTTCTGAGGATATTTGGGCTGCTTAGGAGCCTCAGTGTCCTGGGCCACCAGAAGGTGGGTAATGTGTGGACCACCTTTATATGCACCTGTGAATGCCTTCTAGCACTGCCTTCTTGGCCTTCAAATTCTTTGCTTTCCTTTGTCTTTGGCTTTGGGAGGGCCAGGAGCTTCTTTCATGACCTTCCCCTTTTAGTGAAAAGGGTACTATCAAATCTAATATGTTGTGTCTAAGATGTATTTGATTATGTTACTTAGAGTGCTCTTAATGACAATAAAAAACATTTTTTAAAGTATTTCTTGTCTCAAGTTCTAGTTGAGTTGTACTTCTGAGTGTTTTCTTTTTTTTTACCTTATAAAAACCATAGATCTTGTAACTGATATTGTTTCTATTGTCATTGTTTTTGTAATAAGCTTAAGGCCAAATGTTATGAGTTGCATGAAATTCACTTGACATAATTTTGCTACTGTTTTTGAACTGTTGTTTGTGCTAATACTTTGCCTAAGACACTACCTACTGGGCTCAGCCAAGGAATGCATAGTTACAAGGTTTAAAATAATTATATCAAATGGATCAAATAAAAAAGACTATACCTTAGGTGTCCCTCATTTAGTAAAGCAGTTTCCCTAGAAAACTTCTAAGACAATACAGCAGGAACCATGTTCTTTAATAAAGTCTGTAGGTTGTCAAGAGCTGAAGCTTGGTCTCAGTAACATAGTAGAAGGTTGGTTTATCCATAATACAGATCTATACTCTTCTAGTTTTATCAGCACTTTCTATTTTGCTTATTCTCCACTATCCCCCAACAATTCCTGTGTGTGATTCAATGTTCATCAAATCTGACTCAGTAGAAATCTCCACATATAGAATAAAGATTACCTCAAAAATACAGTCTAGCACCACATCATGACAGTGGACAACATATATAGCAATGACCCCATAAGGTTATACTAACTGTATTTTTACTGTACCCTTTCTATGTTTAAGTATCTTTAAATACACATATACTTACCATTGTATTATAATTGCCTACAGTATTTAGTGCAATAACATACTATATAGGCTTGTAGCCTAGGAGCAATAGGCTACACCATAGAGCCTAGGTGTGTAGCAGGCTACACCATCTAGGTTTGTGTAAGTACACTCTATAGTACAGTTGTTGTACAGTGACAAAATCACCTAACGATGCATCCCTTGCCCAGTTGTTAAGGGGCCCATGACTGTAGTATAAGAGTTTGTAACATTTCTGTCCTCCTACTCTAAACCAGAAACTGTGCTAAGTGTTTATAGTACTTTAGTTTATTTCATTTTTATAACCTGTTTTGGATTTTCTTTTCTAATCACTGCACTGAGGTATGATTGACATATGAGAAGCAGTACATAGTTAATGTACACAACTTGATGAATTTGGACATATGTGTACTTCATGTAGCCACCACGATTTATGCTATAAACATATCCATCACTGCCATAAATCATTCGTACTTTCTTTCTTTATTACTTTTGTCCATGTGAACACTTTTAAAATATAAAATACATTGTTATTAACTGTAGGCATTATTTTGTCCAGCAGACCTCTAGGACTCATTCATCTTGCATAACTGAAACTCCTGCACCCTTTGACTGATGCCTCTACATTTCCCACTTCAACCCACAGCCCTTGGCAGCAACCATTTTAGTCTCTGCTTCTGTGGGTTTGACTATTTTGGATTCCTTATAAATGTGGCATAATGTAGTATTTGTCCTTCTGAATCTGGCTTATTTCATTTTAAACAAGGCCCTCCAGATCTGTCCATCTTGTTACAAATGGCAGGATTTTTTCTTCCTCTTTTATGTGATTAAAAAAATGAACTGACACTTAACAACTGTGCATATGGGGTACAGTCTGATATTTCAATACTTGTAAACATTGTTTAAAGACCAAGTAAGGATATTTAACTTGTCCATCATCTCATACATTTATAATTTCTTTGTGGTCAGAACATTCAAAATTACCTCTTCTAGCTATTTACAATTCAATATTTTAAACCATAGTCATTTTACTGTGCAATAGAATACCAGAACACACTCCTTCCATGTAACCATAATTTTGTACTGATTGACCAGTCTTTCCCTATCCCCTACCACACTCTCCAGCATCATATAACCAACATTCTATTTTCTAATTATGAGATCATTTTTTTGATTCCACATATAAGTGAGATAATATAGAACTTTTCCTTTTGTACCTGACTTATTTTACTTAACACAATGTCTTCCACAAATTATAGGATTTCATTCCTTCTTATGGCTGAATAATGTTCTGTTGTGTACACGTACATCACATTATCTTTACTCATTTATTAATTGTTGAACATGTAGTTTGATTCCATGTCTTGGCTACCGCCAATAGTACTACAATAAACATGGGAGTGCACGTATCTCTTTGACATACTGATTTCCTTTCTTTTCAGTATACCCTATAGTAGAATTGCTTGATTGTGTGTTGTTTCTATTTTAAGTTTGTTGAGGAACCTCCGAACTGTTTTCCTTGATGGCTGTACTAATTTGCATTCCCACCAACAATGTGTAAGGGTCCTCGTTCTTCACATTCTGGTCAGCATTTGTTATCTTGGTCTTTTCAGTAGTCAGGTAGGCATTCTAATTTTGGTAAAGTTATATTTTACATATGGTTTTGATTTGCATTTCCCTAATTTTCTTCATATACCTATAGGCCATTTGTATGTCTTCTTTTAAGAAATGTCTATTCAGGTCTTTTGCTCACTTTTTACTCAAATTACTTGTTCTTGCTACTGATTTGTTTGAATTCCTTATGTATTCTGAATATTAACCCATTTTCAGATCCATAGTTTGCAAATATTCTCTCCCATTCTGTTAGTTGTCTTTTCACTCTTTCCACTGTTTCTTCTGCTATGCAGATGTGTTTTTAGTACGATATAATTCCATTTGTTTATTTTTGCTTTCATTGTCTGTACTTTTGGGGTCTTATCCAAAAACTTCTTGCCCAGACTAATGTCAGGAAGCATTTCCCTTATATCCCTTATATTTTCTTTCAGTAATTTTATCAGTTGGGATCTTACATTTAAGTCCTTACTCCATATTGAGTTGATTTTCATATATGATGAGAGATACTAGTTACTTTTTATTCTTCTACATGTGTATATCCAGTTTTCTCAGCACCATTTATGGAGGAGACTGTCATATTTCCATTAAGTGTTCTTGTCACTTTTATCAAGACCCAGTTGGCTGTAAGTGCATAGATTTATTTCTGTGTCCTTTATTCTGTCCCATTGATCTATGTTTCTATTTTTATACCAGTAACATGCTGTTTTTTTATTATGGGTTTGTAGTGTATTTTGAAGTCAGGTAGTGTGATAGTGTGATGACTCCAGCTTTATGCTTTTTGCACAAGATTGCCTTGACTATTCGGGATCTTTTGTGATTCCATACTAATTTTAAGAATTTTATTCTATATCTGTGAAGAATGTCAATAGTATTTTGATAAGAATGACATTGAATGTGTGGATCACTTTGGGCAGTATAGATATTTTAACAATATTAATTCTTTCAACTTAAGTATGGACTATCTTTCCATTTATTTGTTCTTCTTCAATTTTTTAATTATTTATATTTCTATGTAAAGGATTTCCACCTCTGTGGTTAAATTTTTTTCCTAAGTATTTTTTTGTTGCTCTTGTGAATGATACTGTCTTTAGTTCTGTTTCAGTTGGCTTGATATTAATATGTAGAAATACTACTCATTTTCACAGTATTTCAACAAAATCAATTTTGAGTCATGCAACTTTACTGAACTTATTAATTAAAACAATTTTTAGTAAACTCTTTAGAGTTTTGTAGATCATGTCATCTGCAAACAGGGCAAATTTTACTTCTTCCTTTCCAATTTGGATCCCTTTTATTTCTGTCTCTTGCCAAATTGCTCTGGCTAGGATTTCCATTACTATATTCAATAGAACTGGTGAAAGTGGGCATTTTTGTCTTATTCCTCTTAGATGAAAAGCTTTCAACTTTCCTGTTCCAGTATAATATTAGGTGTAGGTTTGTCACACATGGCCTTTATTGTGTTAAAATTCAGTCTTTTCATACCTGATTTATTGAGAGTTTTAATCAAGAAAGCATGTTAAACTTTATCAAATGCTTTTTGTGAATCTACTGAAATGATCATGTATTTTTTTCTTCATTATGTTAATATGATGTATCATGTTTACTGACTTGTTTATGTTTATTTATTTATTTTATTTTGGAGATAGAGTCTCACTCTGTCACCCAGGCTGGAGTACAGTGGTGCAATATTGGCTCACTGCAACCTCCACCTCCTGGGTTCAAGGGATTCTTCTGCCTCAGCCTCCCGAGTTACTACTACAACAACCACAGGCACGTGCCACCACACCTGGCTATTTTTTGTACTTTTAGTAGAAACAGAGTTTCACCATATTGGCTAGTCTGTCCTCTAACTCCTGACCTCAAGTGATCTGCCTGCCTTGGCCTCGGGGATTACAGGTGTGAGCCACTGCCTCCAGCCAAGAAGACCATAAAGTACAATTGTTCAAAGTTACATGGCAATAAATTGAAGCAACAGAAATAATTTATAAATTCCAAGAATCATACAGCATACCAGAACTTATCTAGAAGAAATAGAAAGCCTAAGCAAACCAATAACAAATATGAAGACTGAATGAGTAATCCAAAACTTCCCAGAATAGGAAAGCTCTGGACCAGGTAACTTCACATGTAAATTCTATCAAACGTTAAAGAGAAATAATCCCAATTCTTCTTGAATTCTTTCAAAATATTGAAGAAGGGGGAAAACTTCCAAATAAATTTTACAAGACCACCATCATCCTGATACAAAAGCTTGTCACAGACACCACAGGAAAAAAATAACTAGAGGCTGATATACCTGATGAACAAAGATGCAAAAATTATCAACAAAATATTTGCAAATTGAATTCAACAGCACATTAACAGGACTATATAGCATAACCAAGTGATGTTTATTCATGGGGTGAAAGAATGTTTCAATATATTTAAATAAATAAATGTGATGAATCCACTACATTAAGAGAATGGAGAATAAAAAACCACTTAATCTCAATAGGTATAGAAAAGGAATTTGACAAAATTTAATACCATTTCATGATAAAAACCCTCAATAAATAAGATAAAGAAGAAACTTACCTCAAAACAATAAAAGTCATATATTGAAAGCCCACAGGTAATATCATGCTGTATGGTAAAAAATAGAAAGGTTTTCTTCTAAGATCTGAAACAAGGCAAAGATGCTCACTTTCTACTTCTATTCAGTATTATGCTAGAACTCCTAGCTACAGCAATTAGGCAAGAAATAGAAATAAGACGCATTCAAATATGACAGAAATAATTAAAATTCCCTCTGTTTGCAGATGATGATCTTAAATATAGAAAACTCTAAAGATTCCAGAAAAAAAACTGTTAGAGCTAATAAATTTATTCAGTAAACTTGCAGGATATAAAGTCAACATATAAAAATTAGTTTTGTTTCTACATGCTAACAACAAACTACTCTAAAAGAAGATTTTAAAATTCAATTTTCAACACCATCAAAAAGAATGAAATACTTAGGAATAAACTTAAAAGAGGAGGTGAATTACATGTATACTGAAAACTATAAAATATTGATAAAATAAATCAAACAAAAATAAGTGAAACAGCAAAGGAAATAACATTAATAGTTTATTTAACTTCTATTACAACTGTATTTTGCATGTTACAGATAAGGAAACTAGCTAAACAGTAAAAGTGTTGTAGAACAAGGGGTTTGAACAAAACTTTGTTAGAACCTAGTCCCATAATGTCAACCATTGTCAGGTGGCATAATTTAGAGGTGCAGACATAAGCTAAATAGTTGACTAAGTTGCCCAACCATGGTATGACATTAGACCTTAATTATACATTTAGTTTCACAGGCACGATTACCACGTTATACTTGCCATGACAAAGTATTCTGGGTGTAAAATCTGCTTTTTTGGGTAAATGAAGAAATAATTTATCAACTTAGGAGGAGTTCAAATCTTCTAATCCTGTATAACTACCTATAAAAGAAGGGTAAAATTAAGTCCCTAGTTTATTACTAATAAATCATTAATTAATTTTGAATCATGACTTAGTCTTGGTGCTACTCCTGTTATATGATTGACAGAGAGGTCTTGCTTGTAGTCTGAGTTTATCAGTTTTCTTTGAAACTGAGAAATGAAACTCCATATTTACCAGATTTGAAAATAGAGCCAGTATATATTTAAAGGCAAGAAAGACAATTGGTATTCTACAGGGATAATTAAGTTTTACCATGTAATAGTTTCTCATTTATTTTTATTGCATTCTAAATTGTGCTCCTGACAATCTTTGAATTCTTTGAATTTATGATAATTTTTAAGTTGTTAATTGGAAAATCTACAAATACTGATACATATAGAATGATCCAGAATGATAGATGAAATTCTCCCATAACTCTCAACCTCATTCTCATATCTGAGAGGAAATCAAATTTAATCATTTTTAAACATTATTCTTATCATTAAAATGATATACTTAAGTATTTACAACTACATACTTTTTATTGATTTATTAATGTTAGACTATTTTCTGATGTCCCATCTTGAAAGATGAAGAATTTAGTTTGTTTATCTCACATTTTCCCCACCCACCTATGATTTTTATAAAATATACTATTATCCATTCATATGATATCTAGTCATTGTCTTTATAACTTGAGATAATGCTTTCTTCTGTCTCTATGGATTCACGAACATTAAGTATTATCTATTGATCCATTTATATAACAGATAGAAATCTTAGTATGGCCTGCAATTTAAATTTTTCATTGCTTCATAATTTTTACATTAATTTGAACATTTTAGAAGGATATAGTTGAATTTATTCTGTTCTGCAACTATAATTATCAAGGCACTATTTCTATATTGAATCATTTTACACTCAACACTAGCGTGTGCGTGTGTGTGTGTGTGAGATTATGATTAAGTCAGTGTTTTTTACAGAACCGAGTCGGTAACTGAGCACATAAAAAAAGTGTAATCCTTTGTCATTAAATCCTGCTGCTTAAAAGACACTATCCCTGCTTTCAAGATTCAAAGCAATTCTTTTTAACTTCTTGCAAGCTTTCTTTGATTCTTTTCGATAATACTCAACTGCCACTGATTCTTATATTTAATGTTTTCCTTCCTTATCTATTGATTTTTCTTTTACAGTGATCCTTCCCGACAAGAAATGTCACATTTAGGATAATCATATAACAACATTTTTTTAGTTCTGACATGTTTAAAAATATTGTATTTGCTTTTAACATTTGCCTGAGTTTAGAATTCTGGATTCAAATCATTTTCCCTCAGAGATTTGCATGTGTCACTTTTCTATCATTCCGTGTTACCAATTATCTCAGTTTCATTCTCATTTCTTTTAGGTTATGTGCTATTTTTTTCTGTAGTAGAACCAGTATGATTAATACAGACAGCTATAATATATGTTTGTTTCCAATGTTACTTTTCCTTGAACTAAATCTTCAAGAAAATGGCATAGAGACTCTGGGCTTTGTGTTTGTGAGTACAATGTGTCTACTGGCATGTTTCCATCTAGGGGGTGATTTTATGGTGAGTCTAGAGAAAATGGTCACCTCTACTATTGCTAAATTAGAAGACCTTTGTTTTTCTGGAAGAGAACCACTGTTCTAGCTGTTCTAATTTAAAATTGAATCATCTGATAATTACATCAAGGCTCATTCATCATTTGTGTACTTGGTGATGTAGCTTGCAGATTCTCTGAATTTTCCTTTGGAATCACCACTCTTACCTCAGTGTTCTGGACTGCTGTATTCCTTAGCTGTATTTCTCGTCTATCCAATCTCATCGACCTTCAATGATCCATAGTTCTTCAAATATCAGGTTACCTTCTGACCAATTCTCTTGGTTGGAAGAACAGTTATGGTATTAACTTTTAAAAGTGTATTTTGTTGTCATATTTGATCATTAGAAATAAATGGAAATGAGATATTTGATGTTATCAGACATTTACAAGTCATTTGAAACTGCTGGCTTTCTCTAAAGTCTTCATAAAATAATATACAAGAGGCTAAGTTGCCCCAGTTTTGTCTAACTATAGCATATAATCCAAGCATTTGAACATAATGTTAAAGCCTTTCTATCCTTATAAGACGTGCATTTCTTTTTCTTTTTTCTTTGTGTGTTTGCTTGAGACAGGGTCTTGCTCTGTCACCCTGGCTGGAGTGCAGTGATGCAATCATGGTTCACGGTAACCGCAACCTCCCAGGCTCAAGCAATTCTTCCACCTCAGGTCCCCCGAGTGACTGGGACTATAGGTGCACACAAACAGGCCTATCTAATATTTGTATGTTTTTGTAGACATGGGGTTTCGCCATGTTGCCCACGCTGGTCCCAAACTACTGGACTGAAAAGATCCATCTGCCTCAGCCTCGCAAAGTGCTGGGATTATAGGCATGAGCCATCGTGCCTGGAACATTTCCTTTTAAATGTCATCTTTACTTTATTCTCTGTGGTAGGTGGGATTCTAAGATGGGCATTGAGATTACCAGTACCCCTCATGTACACACATCATCAATCAGTCATTAATTTATTTTCTATTGTTAAGTAGTTTTGCGATACAATTAAGATCTCAAATCAGCTAAGTTTAACATTGTCCCATTGGGGCTAACCTAATTCCCTGAGCTCTTTAAAAATGTGGAGTTTTCTGTGGCTGGTCTAAAAAGAGAAAGTCAGAGATTTGATGCACGAGAAGAATTTGACACATGAGAAATTCCCCAGTGCTGGCTTGGAAGATGGTAGGAGCAACATGACAAGGAATGAGGCAGCACCCCGTAGATAAGGGAGGTCTCTGATTGACAGCCAACAAGAAAACAGGTATCTCAGACCTCCAACCATGGCGAACTGAATCCCACCAGCAACATGAGTAAGCTCAGAAGCAGATATTTCTCCAGAGCCTCCAGATGAGAACCCAGTCTTTCATCCCAGTCTTACATACCCCGAGGAGAGAACAAAGCCACTGTCCTCACTTTTCATCTATGAAACTGTGGCTAATAAACATGGATTATTTTAGACCATTTTGTTTCTGTTAATTTTTTACACAGCAGTAGAAAACTAGCACATTTTCTCACCAACCTATATTTGTTATGCTAAACTCTAAAAATTACTTCTACATTCTCATGTCATTGTTTCTGACTTGAAAACTACCCGTGATGGCTCGTCTTTCATCTATTAAAGATTTTTTTTTCTTGTTTTTGACAATTACACAAAGTTTATTAACAATAATTCATAAATCATTTATTGGGAATATGCCTCCCTCTTCTGAAAGAAGTATTACATATCCCATGTACGACATATTTTATTCTGCTAAATTTTTATTGCTGAGAGCATTCTTTTCTCCATCACTTTGCTTCTGTAGCACCTTTAATGGTGTTGTATACCTTGGAAATTGACAAATCATATGGTTGAATGAGGTTGTGACTCCGCAGAAACAAGAACTGCAACAAGTTTAGCATACTCCTTCAATGGAGAATAGATTTGAATAGAAACTATTACACTATTGACTCTAAAATAAGAGAACATGATAGAGATTTAGGCTTGCAGATACAAATGGTTAAAGGTTACATCATTTAAACAATAAGAATAGCAATAATTATGCCATATAATTGTACATTTTGTAGTTTGAGAAACATTATCTTGTTTTTTATTTTGATTTTTCAAAAAATATAAAATACAGGAAGTTGACATTTCATAGGATATAGATTTCTTTATAATGTAATTTATGAAATCATAAAGATATTTGTTAATAAATCCTAGACTGTAAATAAATATTGACACTTAAACCTATTCTCCTTCCAAAGCATCCGATACCACCCTGTTGTGATATGTTTTTGCCAGAAAATAATTATATCTTGGGTACTATGCTAGTTTCCTATTGCTTCTGTAATAATTCATTACAAATTTAGTGGCTTAAACAACACATTTACCTTACAATTCTGGATGTCAGCAGTCCTAAAGGCAAGGTGTCAGCAGGGTTATGTTTTCTTCTAAAGGTACTAGAAGACAAAATGTTCTCGTGCCTTTGCCAGCTTTAAGGGGCAACCTTTATTCTTTGGCCTCTTTCTCCATTTTAAAAGCCAGAAGCAGCCTAGCATCATTGAATCTCTCTCTCTTTTTTCTCCCCCACCTCAACCTCTGCTTCTGTCACATCTCATTCTCTGACTCAGACTCACTCTTCCATTAGAAGGACCGTTTGATTACATACAGCCCAGCATATAATCTAAGACAATATTCTTCTTTTAAGGTTCTTAAATTAATTACATCTACAAAGTCACTTTTCCATGTAAGGTAAAATGTTTGCATGATCTGGGGATTAGGAAATGAACATTGAAGGGGAACATTTTTCTGTCTACCACAGGCATCCATGGATTAGAATGATAAGATAGCTAATTATCAATAGGTTTATTCAATATTAAGATTAGCAGACTTCTTAAGATCCAACTCTTCATCAAAGCCACTAAATTTTAAATAGTTCCACATATTGTACTTAAAAGATGAAACAGTATATAAAATGTGCTTTAATGAATTCACTGTTATAATACATATTACTAATAAACAAACAACTCTACAATTTCTTCATGGTTTTACAAAACTGAATTACACTCCGAATGCAAATTGCTACTCTGTTATTTCAGTTTAATGTGAGTTATTCTTAAGCAAATATTCAGAAAAGATTAAAGAACAGATTATCACTGGAGTCCTAAAAATAAAGTAAAAAGCATCACTCTCCCTTACTCTGTGACTTTAAGCAAGTTAACAGCTAACTTCAGTTTTTGGAGGTGTAATGCCACCACTATATTTTTTTCTTATAGTTTCATAATTTGAAATTTTTGTACAATAAGTCCTTTGGAAACTGTTCAAACTCATAAGCTGATTAAGTTATGAACTGCTATTTTTTCACTAGGCCTTTTTAGAATTCATCTCTGGACTATTGTAGTGTTCTGTTAGGAACAAGTCTGTTTTCAACAGACAACAATAATGAAATGCGATAGGCTTTATCCCAACTCGTTTTATCAAGAAAAATGTAGCAAAATTAACAGATGAGTTCAGAAGCCAAGTTAATTACTTTATTAGCTGCTGAGAGAATTTACTTATAATTATTTATATAAATAGGCAAAATTACATTCATTTTTAAATATTTTAAACTTATCACAACATAGATGTATGATCCATTGCTGCACAACACATAACCAAACTGATAAATTAACACACACAAAGTATAAAGTTGTTTTTCTAAAGCATAAAGTGTATTCTAAAGATATCTACCTTCAGAAATTCACTTGATATCTATATTATGCAAGTGAAATGTCATCATATTTATTGATAAATATTCTAACTTTAAACTGGTTTAATTTAAAATGTTCATGATATTTATTCCTTTAAACAATAGTGCCACTTTCTTAAATCATAATTTTGAAAAACAGGTTTTCTTCCTTAATTTAAAAGATAAATTCACCTCTGAGTTAATTTTCTCAATCTCAGATGAGATTTGTATTCAATACGTAGAATTCTGCCTTTTGTCTGTAGGGTCTGAATAAGGAAAAAAAAAAGAAACTGATATTTAATAAGAAGAGTACTGATATTGAGTAATAGGCAGTATATGTGTTTTACATATGTGCTGTGCCAAGAGTTTATGTGATCCCTGCAGTTGTTCAGATGAAAAGCAATCCTCTGGACTGTTCATGGTTTATTTATTAAAATGAAAGAGGAATAAACCATGTAGTAGTTTTAGTTTCAATAATTTCATTTTCTACTTTTCTATTTTTAGAGTTTTTAATTTTTTATAATTTTGAATTTTATTTTAGATTCAGGAGGTACATGTATTTAGATTTGTTACATATATATATTGTGTGATGCTGAGATTTGGTCCCATTACCCAGGTAGTGAACATAGTACCCAACAACACATTATCCTGTGCTCAGGATAATGGCCTCCAGCTGCATTCATGTTACTGCAAAGGACATGATTTTGTTCTTTTTTATGGCCGTGTAGTATTCCATGGTATAAATATGCCACATTTTCTCCATCCAGTTCACTGTCGATTGGCAAATAGGTTGATTCCATGTCTTTGCTATTGTGAATAGTGCTGCAATGACCATAACACATGCATGTGTCTTTATCATAGAAGGATTTATATTCCTTTGAGAATATACCCAATAATGAAATTGCTGAGTCAAATGGCAATTGTGCTTTGAGTTATTTGAGAAATTGCCAAACTGTTTTCCATAGTAGCTGAGCCAATTTACATTTCCACCAACAGTGTAGAAGCATTCTCTTTTCTCCACAGCCTTGCCAGAGGCTATTATTTTTTTTGACTTTTAAGTAACAGCCATTCTGACTGGTATGTGTTTTTGATTTGCATTTCCCTAATGATTAGTAATGTTGGGCATTTTTCATGTGTTTGTTGGCCACTTGTATATCTTCTTTTGAGAAGTGTCTGGATGTGTCTTTTGCACACTTTTCAATAAGATTATTTGCTTTTTGCTTGTTCAGGTGTTCAAGTTCCTTACAGATTCATGATATTAGGCCTTTGTCAGATGTATAGTTTGTAAATATTTTCTCCCATTCTGCAGTTTCTCTGCTTACTTTGTTGATAGTTTCTTTTGATGTGGAGAAGGTCTTTATTTTAATTAGGTCCACTTGTCAATTTTTGTTTTTATTGCAATTACTTTTGAGGACTCAGTCATAAATTCTTCCCCAATACCAATGTCCAGAATGGTGTTTACCAGGTTTTCTTCTAGGATTCTTATAGTTTGAAGTCTTACATCTTTAATACATATTGAGTTAATTTTTGTATGTGGTGAAAGGTAGGTGTCCAGATTCATCTTTCTGCATATAGCTAGCGAGCTATCTCAGCACTATTATTGAATAGGGAGTCCTTTCCCCATTGTTTATTTTTGTCGACTTTGTCAAAGGTCAGATGACTGCAGGTGTGCAGCTTGATTTCTGAGTTTGCTCTTCCATTCCATTTGTCTACGTGTTTGTTTTTGTACCAGTACCATGTTGTTTTGGTTACTGAAGCCTTACAGTATGGTTTGAGGTCAGTAACATGATACCTCTGACTTCATACTTTTGCTTAAGATCGTTTTAGCTATTTGGGCTCTTTTTTGGTTCCTTATCTATTTTAGAATAGTGTTTCTAATTTTGCAAAGAATGACATTAGTAGGTAGTTTGATAGAAATAGCATTTAATCTATAGATTACTTTGGCAATATGGTCAATTTAGCCATATTGATTTTCTAATTCATGAGCATGGAATTTTTTTCTTATTTGTTTGTGTGATCTATGACTTCCTTCAGTAGTGCTTTGTAGTTTTCCTTGTGGAGACTTTTCACCTCCTTGGTTAGATGTATTCTTAGATACTTTTGTGACCATTGTAAATGGAATTATATCCTTGTTTGGCTCTCAGCTTGAATGTTTATTAGTGTATATGAATGCTACAGTGAATAAATTAAAAAACAAATTGCTTTTGTTCTGCATTTTATTTATTTCTCTCTTTCTTTTTTCCTTTTTTTCCCAACAATTTTCCCTCTGAAAATTTTGTTTTATGGTCTGAAAAAAAATGCTTACTCCTTTTGTTTTGCTGATTAAAAATATTTGGATAAAGTTGAGATTATATTTAGAAAAGGTGAGAAAATCAAAGCATTTGTAATTTTAGGTGAAATTCACCAAAAAAATTCACCATAATAGAGTGAACAAATCAGTGATATTTAGTACATTTACATTGTGTGAACACCATCCTTTTCTAGTTCCAAACTTTCATCTCCCCAATAAGCAACTCTCTAAACTTTATACAGTCACTCCCATTTTCCTATAGCCCTAGGCCCAAGAGACCACTAATGTTTCTGTCTCTATTGATTTAGCTATTCTGAATATTGCATGTAAATTGAATTATACACTATGTGACCTTTTGTGTCTGGCTTATTTCCCATAGAATGCGATTTTTTGTGGTGTATCCAAGTTCTATATTCCTTGGATATATCACAGTTTTGTCCATTTATTATTGATTGGAACTTAAGTTGTTTCCACATATTGGCTGTTGCAGATAATGTTGTTATGGTCATTTGTGTAAAAGTTTTTGTTTGAATATCCATTTTTCAAACAATTTGGGCATATACCTAGAAACGGAACTGCTGGGTCATACAGTAATTACATGTTTAATTTTCAAGAATCTGCCAAAGTATTTCAACAGTGGCTGCACCAATTTACATTGCCAACAGCAATTAACTAGCATTTCAATTTCTCTACATCCTTGCCAACATTTATTATGCTCTATTCTTTTTAAAATTTTAACAATCCTAGTGAGTGTTAAATGGTTTCTAATTGTGGCTTTGATTCACATTTCCCTAATTACTAATGACGTTGCACATCGTTTCACATGCTTACTTACTGGTTGTAAATTTTCTGGGGAGAAATGTCTATTCAAGTCTTTTGCCCACTTTTAAACATTTGGTTGCCTTTTTGTTTACGTGTTTTGGATACTTGGCCTTTATAAGATACATTATTTGCAAACAATCCACCTACTCTCTACATTGTATTCTCAAAGAACTTGATTTTGTCTTTGGATGCACAAAATTGTTTAATTTTAATGAAGTCCTATTAATATATTTTTCTTTTGTTGTTCATGCTTTTGGTGCTGTATGAAAGAAGCCATTGCTAAATCTGAGGCCATGAAGATTTAGCCCTATGATCACCTTTAAGACTTTTATAGATTTAGTTTTAGATTTAGATTTTTAATCAATTTTGAGCTAAGTTTTTAAAAATTTTTTTTTATTATACTTTAAGTTCTAGGGTATATGTGCACAACGTGCAGGTTTGTTACATATGTATACATGTGTCATGTTGGTATGTTGCACCCATTATGGTGTGAGGTAGGTGTTCAATATCATTCTTTTGCAAACTTAGCTTAACTTGTATTCCAAAACCTGCTTTGATATAGCTTTAGACCTCCTTCTTTATGTAGTTATTGTTATAAATTGCATTATGTTTGCATTGTGTATACATTGTCATAGATTTATAATTATTGGATAATGGGACATAGGAATGAAAGAAGAGTTAAAATACAATTATACTGACTTTTATATTTACCTATGTAGTTGCCTTTACCAGTGTACTTTATTTCTTTATATGACTTCAAATTCTTCTCTAGAGTCCATTATTACAGCCTGAATAGCTCCTCTTGGCATTTCTTATAAAGCAAGTCCACTAGCAACAACTCCTTCAGCTTTTGTTGATCTGTGAATGTCGTAATTTTTGCTTTATTTCTGAGTATAGTTCTGTTAGATACAGTATTCTTGGTTGACAGTTCCTTTTTCTTTTTCCAGGTAGGGGATTGGGACAAGGAGAAAATAAAGTCTCACAAAGCTCTCCAACCATGCTTGTTATCTTTTCCTCGATTCAGTGATAATTCAGTTCCTGTAAACCTTTGATTACTTTCCAGATATCCAAAAAGTTGATTCTGATAGTTTTTGATTTTTTTTCACTGTTTCTGTGAAGAGACAAGGCTTCAAAATTTCCTACTCTTCCATTTCCAAAGGTCACTCAATAATAGTTTCTAAACATTCAAAAAGATGCTTAACCTCATTACTCATGTGGCTGCATGACTCTAAATTCTCAGGTCACATTCTTAAACAGCTTCCTCTGATCAACTTTTAATTATCACCAAGGCTCATTTCTTGGATTATGGATTTTTTCCTTTCAGATTCCTCAGGCTTATTTGACCGCAGATGCTCAAGTATTACCTTTGGATTCATTCTTCTGTATCTGTGGCTGCCCGTGTCAGAATATCTGTGCCCTCCCAAGACATAAACAGAATTTCATATGCCCTCTGGGATGCAGGTCAGAGGCTGTGGTCTCATTGCCTAGAAAACACAGCTTATTGGCCTGGCCCATCCTGCCAGACATGCATTTTTGAATGATTATTCAACATTAGATTCACTTAGAAGGATACAGGCCAGCATCTCACATCCTTTTCAGTAGGAGTCCTTGCATTCCCACAGTAATTCTAGGGCTCTTTTCTCTGGTGTTCCAAGTTATACTTTAATTGCAGAGAGATGAGATAATATGGGTGGATGGCCTAGAAGTTCATGAAGAACTAATATATGTTGTAAGAGGCTCCTAGGTATTACTTCCACTGTTCTGGCAAGGGATAAACTTAGTTTGTATTTAGGAAAATCTCAGTTGTGGCTTCCCACCAAATAATAAATCCTTCGCATACTTCTCAGTCCAAAAGCAATTTGAAGTTATTTGTAAATATAACTTACAAGTCATAAGCCAAAATCCTAATAACAGGAATTGACATTCCACCTTTATGACGTGTCTAAGAATTGGAAATCTGAAGTTACACCAGGTTTAAATTCCTCCATAAAGAAAGAGAAAACTTTCTAAACTGTTACAATTAATTTATTATATATTAAGCAGTAAATCACTTGTAACTATATATACATAACATTTTGAAAAGATAAAAAGAATAAATGACATATTTACACTTATATAGCACATTATATTTCTCACAGACCACTACAACAACTGTGTCTATATATTATTTTCCCATTACACCAAATAAATGATTAAAATGTTAACTAACCCACATAGATGTCATGGTTTTAAAAATCATGTAAACAATAATTCACCAGATGATTTTAACCATTTTATTTGATATGTTGATTTACTTGTGAATGATCAAAGAATTGGGAATATTTGGAATAATCTAGTTATTTATTAAGTCATAGATATGAAAATACAATTGGAGTAATCATGCAGTAGTAATCTTTATTTTGGTTTTACAATAAATGTTATTTTTATATTTCAAATTTAAATTTAAGAAACTCTTATCTGTGTAAAACATACTAGTCAGAAGAAAATGGGAAATAACATATAGTGGAAAATAAAAGTAAAATAATTCCATATTTACTGTACAAAGAGAAATATAATTAGCATCTTGTATGTTTTCTGGCATTTTTACTCTATTCCTATAGATGCAGATACTTGTGATAACATTGTAAAAAAAATTGCATTTAAAAGATAACATTTTAGTCCAAGAATATCTCAAATATTTTACAACTATTAACATTATTGGTAATAACTGCCAGGTATATCTGTATAAAGTTGAGCCATATCTCCTAACTATTCTTCAATCACTGGGCATTCAGTTGTTTGTATATATATTAAAAAATAATAGCATCAACGCCTGTTATACTTGAGTTTCTATTACTCTCACTGTACTATCCAATATTTTTGTTAGCAAATTTTCAAAGCCCCCTAATCTATGAAGAAGTTAATCACTGCCATCCTATGTGAATTCAATTTGAAAAGTATTCATGAGCACTTACAATGCATGAGACACTTCTGATCCAGCACTTAAGAAAATGAACTGAATGGTCAGAAAATCAGTTTTAGATATAACACGCACAGATTGCAAAGACTTTTATATTAGAACTAGAATGAGATTTTGTACACAAAGAGAAACTTGAGTTAATGGAATCTAAAGAACGAGAGGCCTTGGGGAAAGATAGTGTTCAGATCTGATATGTCATTAAGAGATTAGATGCTTTTAAAGCTGCCATGAGGAAAATCCAAATGATACACATTCATGGTAGTAATGGGAAAGGAAATTTTAAAGTCTTCCACAGGTTCATTCAGCAGAATACCATTGATTAAATAATGACTAGAACAAAATTACACATTAATGTGTGATACCATCCACTAGAATATCTTAACCTTCCCCAAAGAAGGATATTTGCTAACATTCTAATAGAACCTTTTGCATAGTGTCATTGAAGAGAGCTAAATTGATTCAGGAAATAGAGTTGGTGATTGAGTTGTAATTATTTGATGGTATTCTCTACAAGGTAAAATCATACTTAGGTTTTCAAAAGCTTGTAAAAAATAGTTCTTGACAGAAACAACTCTCCGGGATTCAAAGGAAGCTTTAAGCCTGTGGAAACAGTAATAGTGGATAATATATTAACTCACTAAGAAATATGAAACTATAACCAAAAATATTGGAACAAGAGAGCAATGTATTTACTTGTAGTAGTGAAAACACTTAACAAGGTAATTATTGTTATTTAAATATATATTTAATTTCATACTAACTCACTCCAACTTGAAAGATAGTACTGGAAATATAGAGCTTAGAATATAAAAACTTGAAGGAATTTTGCATATCATATGAGGAGACAGAAGTCTAAAAATATAAAGAGAATTATCCAGGAACAACGTCTGGTAAGTGAATATCTAAGATAAGATTACATTCAACTATAAATAAGAGACATTTCAAAGTTGACTCTAAAAAGATTGGCCGAGCACGCTGGCTGATGCCTGTAACCTCAGCACTTTCAAGGCCAAGGCGGGTGGATCACGAGGTCAAGAGATGGAGACCATCCTGGCCAATATGGTGAAACCCCGTCTCTACTAAAAATACAAAAATTAGCTGGGCGTGGTTGTATGTGCCTGTAGTCCCAGCTACTTGGGAGGCTGAGGCAGGAGAAATGCTTGAACCTGAGAGGCAGAGTTTGCAATGAGCTGAGATCGCACCACCGAACTCCAGCCTGGGAGACAGAGTAAGATGAAAAAAAATTGCATAGGTAATCTGTCAAAGGCTGATGCTGTAATTCAATGATGTTATTAAAGACTAAGAATCTATTAATTTTTCTGCTCTGCTTCAATTGATTAAATGAGGCTCACCATATTATGGAGGGTAATCTACTTCACTCAAAGTCTACTGATTTAAATATTGATCTTATCTAAAAAACATATTCACCATAAAATCCATACTGGTGTTTAACCAACATATAGATACCGTGGCCTAGTCAAGTTGACGCATGCAATTAACCATCACAAGTCAACTCTTTCTAAGTTAATTTGGCACCCATACACATCTTAACCCAAACTTAATCTCCAAATAAATGTAATAACAAGGTCACACTCTGTCTAACATGATACAACTATCCTGCATACAACCCAAAACATACTAATCCTTTCCCCAGAAGATAATTTGAAGTCATTAAGTAATGTTCAGTTTTCTCCTTAATATCCCTAACCTAAATACTATCATGTAAAATTAACAATACTTAAATATTATGATGTAATTCAATACATATTATGGCATATCATAAAAGGATAAAAAAGAAAAACAAGTGTGTGTGTGTGTGTGTGTGTATACAGTGGTATCCCCATATCTGAAGTTTTAGTTACTCACTGTCAACTGTGTTCTGAAAATAGATGAGTACAGTACAATCAGATATGTTGAAAAAAAGAAAAAGACCATATTCACATAACTTATATTATATTACAGTACATTGTTATAATTGTTCTATTTTATTGTTATCGTTAATCTCTTACTGTGCCTAGTTTATAAATTAAACTGTATCAAAGGTGTGTATGTGTATACATACAGGAAAAAACAGTAAATGTAGGATTTGGTATTATATGTGGTTTTAGACATCCACTGGGGCTTTTGGAATGTATTCCATGCAGATAAGGCGCAACTAGCACACACACACACACACACACACACACATTTATATAAAATAAGGAAAATATTCTCAAGTCAATTGAAGTCCTCATTTCTGTAACTAGCCACATCGTTATCGCCAGTATTTACAAATGCCTTCTTTTATTACCCACTCCTTTCACCCTCAACAAGCACCTCAATTGAGTCATTCCTTGACTGGTAGGATGCCTCAAGACTTCATTTTTGAGGGTCTTGTCCATTATTAGTCTTGCCTGAATTGTTCTATTTTTCCATTGATGTCAGTCACAGGGAATGGTAATACTAAGATATGCCCTATGGGATGTCGTGTATTCCAGATATAATCTTCCTTACCTCCATTGTGCAGTAGCAGTCCAATTTCCCCTTGGTAATCAAAATCAGTAACCCCACCCAGCACAGTAACTCCCCGCTTTACCTGTTGATACAGACACATAAGTAGCCCAAAGTGGGTAGCTGTAGCTTAACCCATTCTGTCTTAACTTCCAGTTCAGGGGAATAATTAATGTGTCTCCTGATGGAAGCGTTCCTTCCTTTGGAACTAAGACTTCTAGGCCAGCAGAACATAAGGTGCCATAAATAGGAAGCCAAAACTTTGCTAGTAAGTAGATCAATAGTGGTAAGAGGGAGTGTGCCTGTCCCATGTTTGCCTCTTGATTCTTGGAACCATGAATCCTGGCCGTAAGGAAAACAACATCATATATTGGATGAACATATACAGCCTTCTGGAGAATCTTACCCAAACTCTGCCTGGTGTTGCCACCTGGCTGGAGTTGTACCTGAATTTTCTTTCTTGGGATGGAGAAGGATAATCAAACAGTATTTATTTTAAAATTTAAATTTAAAGTCCATATATATGCTTTGTTCTACCAACTTTTCCTTTTAAGTTATTTATCCTTCAGAGATACTCGCACATGTACAAAGTTTTATGTAAAAAGACTTCACTATATACCTGTTTGTAATAATGGGAATCAGAAACAACCTAGACATCAACCAGTAGGGGAGGGGTATATATATGATGGTATTCCAAACTAGAAACCACCATACCACATTAAACTAAGTGTTCAGTGTAAAGTGCCTGTTTCAACAAATAAGGAGAGAAAAATATCTTTTTTCACCCATTCTTTGGTCTTTTGAAGAATTTCCTATGTAACTGAACTTTCGAAAGGCCATTCTACCATTCTAACAAACCAGTTTCTTCAGGGTGATAGAAAACATGGTAAGAGAAGATAATTTCTTGAGCCTGGGCCCATTGCTATACTGGGCCCATTGCTATACTTCATTTGCTGTGAAGTGAGTACCTTGATTAGAGAAACGCTGTGTGTGGAATATCATAAATGTGAATAAGCTAGTCCACAGATGATAGTTTTGTGAGAATCATTGAGTGCAGGGAGGGCAAGTCCATTCTCAGAGTAAGTTTCTACTCCAGGAAGAAGGTAACACTGCCCCTTTCATGATGAAAGCCATCCAATATACTTAACCTGCCACCAGGCAGCTGACCAATCATTCCCGGGAATAGTGCTGTATCGGGGGTTAGTGGTGGTCTCTGTTGCTGCTGGCATTGGGCTCTCAGTGATGGCCATAGCCAGGTCTGTCTTGGTGAGTGGAAGTCCACATTGCTGAGCCCATGTATGACCCGCGTTCCTGCCACAATGGCCTCTTTTTTCATGAGTTCACTGGGCAATGACACAGGCAGCTGGGGAAAGAGGCTATCTACCTGATTATTAAAATTATTCTCTGCTGAGGTGACCTTTTGATGAGCATTTATGTGGGACACAAATGTCTTCCTGCTTTTCTCCCACCCGCAGAAGTCTATCCACATACCCAGTCCTTCTTGTTACCAATTTTTAAATCATGTTTCTTGCAAGTTTCTAACCATCCAGCCAACCCATTGGCCACAGCTCATGAATTGGTATATAATTTTACATCTCGCTATTTCTCCTTCCAAAAACAATGAACAACAAAATTCACTACTTGATATTCTTCCCATTGAGAGGAATTCCTGTCATCACTGCTCTTCATTGTAGTCCCAGAAAAGAACTGTAGGCTGGTCATAGTGGCTCATGCCTATAATCCCAGCACTTTGGGAGGCAGAGGTGGGTGGATCACCTGAGGTCAGAAGTTCAAGATTAGCCTGGCCAACATGGTGAAAACCCATCTCTACTAATAATACAAAAATTAGCTGGGCATGATGGCATGTGCATATTGTCCTATCTATTCAGGAGGCTGAGGCAGGAGAATCGGTTGAACCTGGGAGAAGGAGGTTGCGGTGAGCCAAGATTGCGCCACTGTACTCCAGCCTGGGCGTCAGAGTGAGACTCCATCTCAAACAAACAAACAAACAAGCAAGCAAAAAAGCCTGTAGTGCTGCAGCTGTCTATTTCAAATGGTGCCTGCATGTCACACAGGACCATCTATAAACCAGGTCTGAGTTTTCTTTTCCTCTGTCAAATGTCACTTGCCCAGTGTCGTGGTTCAGAGAACTCTTCTTTTCCTACTCGTTTAAAACTTGCAGCTAAAGAGCATCTGTGCTACCATGCAACTACAAGCAGTGGTCAAAACAAAAATGACCCGCAAACTCATTATTTCACTCTGAATGTTCTCTCTTTCTGGAGAGTTTTCTCTGAGATATCTGTTTCGGTTATTTCACATTTCTTAAAAGTCTATGCTCAAATGTCACCTTGTCAATGCTAACTTCTATGGTGAACACACTCTAAAGTGCTTCCCAATGAGTCATGCCTTATATAATTCCCTTCCCTTGCATGTGGATGGAACCTGTGACTAGTTTCTAACTGACAAAATATGAAAAATTGGTGAGATAACACTCCATTGACTAGGTTGCTTTATATACTTCGCAGAATGGAGAGAGAGAGAGAACTTCCTTGATAACTTTGAATACGCTGTCATGATTTCAGTGAGTCTTATGAAAAACCTCAGGGACAAGAAACTGCTGTCAGCCTCTAGTTGCTTGGAACGGCCTTGACTGACAGCCAATAAGAAGCCCAGGCTCTCAGTCCTACTACCACGAGGAAATGAATTCCATTAATAGTATTAGAAAGCTTGGAAGTGGACGTTTTCCACAGACAATCCTCCAGATGAAAATATACCCTCGCCAACTTCTTGATGGGTGAAAGGACAGGTATGCAGATCATGGAATAAATGTGGGCTGATTAAGCTGCTAAATTTGTGGTAATTTGTTACACCAAAATAGAAAATGCATACACCTTCTCTAATGACTCTATTTGAAATTGCTATCCCTCCCCTCACTGCATGCCCTTTGGCCTTCTCTGCTTTGTTTCATCCATAGCACTTTTCACTGTCCAATATTCTAGAATTAACTTGTTTATATGTTTTAATATCTGTTCCTCTCAACTATAGTGAAAATGTTATTTTAAAAGAGAATATTTTCTACTTTGTCACAGATATATCAACTGTGTTAGAAGAGCACCTGACAAATAAAGAGCACTCAATGAAAGAGACATGAATATATGCATGACAACCAACTCAGCCAGACCTGAAGAGTTAGACAGCTTAAGTAACATATAGCAGAATAAATACAGGAGATAGATCAGAGGGTATGATCCCGGAAATCTTGATTCGAGTCCTGGACCTACTATGTGCATTTAACTCTGGACAAGTCTTTCAAATTTACTTAGCTTCAGTTTAATATATCTAAATATGCATATTAATGCAAGCCTTTTCTACATTTTTATTTTCATTATCAAACAAGGTAATATATATAATATTGCTTAATCAATTTTAAGGAGTAATATTCTGAATGAACAATACAGATGGCTAATATGCATGTAAAAATATTTCAACCTTCCTAGTAAACAAATGAATGATGGACTAAACATTAATGATATGTCACTTATTGACTATAAATTAAAATATTGAGTAATGCTACCCAACATTGAGTATGGTGTATATTCTCATATATGTTGAGAGTAGTGTAAAAATGGTGTAAAGTAATGAATAGCTGTTTGGAAAACATCAAAAGCCTCAAGAATAGCACACGTATCTCTTTTATTCCTGCAGTCTTGTTTGTAGGAATCTATCTTTGTTATGCAATCAGACAGGTATACAAAGTACAGGCATAAGGATGTTTATGAAAATTTGCTTGGCAACTGTGAAACAATGTAGTTGACCTAAATGTTAAAGCACAAACTTATGAATAACTAACCTAGAGTTAATTTTTATATTTTCTCTTATTATTGGTCTGAATCTGTATTCTCTCTCAGTCTCTCTTTCCTTCTTCTTACATTGATTAAACCTTTGTCAATCTCTCAATTTTATCCACTACCCTGAAGCTAGGATCATTGTAACATTGCCAGCATCATGGACTTTCCTGAGAATATATCTGATAATTAATGTTACTTTGACCTACGTTGCCCTTATAACACTTTCGTTCTCTATAGAACTAACAGAATACATTAAAAAGTAGAGTAGGCCCTCTGAGAAGGTATCATAACCAAAGAATATTGAGTTCTCTACACTTTGCTATTTGTGACTTGCATATTTCCAAAACATATATTGAATTGTATGCAGTGTACATTATAATTTGTTTTGGATGAAATTGCTATATCACTTTATCTCACAAATTACTTTTAATAGTTTTCTAACTTTCTAATCCATGCTAACTGCCATTCCTGTCTCGACATTTATCACTAAGAATTTCTTACAATGACTCTCAATAAATTGTTGAGGAAGCTTTAGAAATATCATTGATGTTTCCATAAGTTTCATAGATAATGCCTTGTGTATTTATTAGTGTGAAAGTTGTATTGTTATTTCCACTTGGTATTCTAAAAATATTACAGTCATACATCACTTAACAACTGAAATCCATTCTGATAAATATGTCATTAGGCAATTTCATCATTGTGCAAAAATAATGGAGTGTACCTATATAAACTTAGGTGGTGCACCTTACTACACACCTATGCTATGTGCCTGTTGCTCCTGGGCTACAAACCTGTACGACATGTTACTACAGCAGATACTGTGGGCAATTGTAATACAATGATATTTGTGTATTTAAATGTATCTCAACATAGAAAAGGTAATGCATTTCCCTATGATGTTATGATATCTACAATATCAGTAGGCAACATAATATTTTCATCTCCATTATAATTTTCTGGGACCACATTTCTCTTTTTTTTTTTTTTTTTTTGTCAGAGTCTTGCTCTGTCACCCAGCCTGGAGTGCAGTGGTGTGATCTCGGCTCACAGCAACCTCTGCCTCCTGGGTTCAAGCGATTCTCCTACCTCAGCTTCCCGGCAGCTGGGACTACAGGCACGTGCCACCACTCCCCATTAGTTTTTGTATTTTTAGTAGAGATAGGGCTTTACCATATTGGCCTGTCTGGTGGGACCACATTTCTCTATGCAGTCCATCATTGACCAAAGTGTTATTATTTGGAGTGTAACTATACTTGATTTCTATTATTCACCTTTCAAAATTACTTTTCTAGATGTAAATATGAGGTGGAACTTTTTTCTTGTTGCAGAAAAATATAAGAAAAAATATTAAAACTGGTAAATTCCAGTTTTAAAACTCTACAAAGTATTTGGCCAGGTCTCAGACCAGTTGAATATTATCAAAATATTAGGTGAGTTTGTTTACCTTGGTATCAGGAAGTCTGTCACAAAAATAAGAGAAGTATTTGTGCGTAAATGATCAAGATTTGTACGATCACCTGGATGTAGCTTAGTGCTTCTGGACAGCCTCTAAAATATTGACACCTTTACATTTTGTTTATTTTTTAACTGCAATTTTTATTTTTTGTTGGTACATAGTGGATATATATATTTATGGCTTACATAAGATATTTTGACACAGGCATGCCATGTATAAGAATTACATCAGAGTAAATAGGGTATCCCTCACCTCAAGCGTTTATCCTTCGTGTTTCAAGCAATCCAATTACTTTTAATTATTTTTAAATGTACAATTAAATTATTTTTCTGCTATAGTCACCTTCCTATGCTCAAAATACTGGGACTTACTTATTATTCTAACTGTATTTTTGTGCCCATTAAATATCCCCCACTTACCCACCCTCGGCTACCCTTTCCAGCCTCTGGTAACTATCCTTCTGCTCTCCATTTCCATGAGTTTGCTTTAATTTTTATCTCCCACAGATAAGTGAGAACATGTGGTGCTTGTCTTTCAGTGCCTGGCTTATTTCACTTAAGATAGTGATCTCCAGTTCCATCCATGTGGTTGCAAATGACAGGATCTCTTTATTTTCTATGGCTGAATGATAATTACATGTTTATGTACCACATTTTCTTTTTCCATTTATCTGTTGATGGAGACTTAGGCTGCTTCCAAATCTTTACTATTGTGAACAGTGTTGCAATAAACAGGAGAGTGCAGATATCTTTTCAATATACTGATTTCCTTTCTTTTGTACATAGTGGGATTGCTGGATTGTACGGTAGCTCTATTTTTAGCTTTTTAAGGAAACTCCAAACTGTTCTCCAGAGTCGTCGTTGTACAAATTTGCATTCTTCCCAACAGTGTACAAGGATTCCTTTTCCTCCATGTCTTCACTAGCATTTTTTATTGCTTGTCTTTCAGATAAAAGCCATTTTAACTGGAGTGAGATGATGTCTCATTGCAGTTTTGATATACATTTCTCTAATAGTCAATGATGCTGAGTACCTTTTCACGTACCTGTTTGTCATTTTTATGTCTTTTGGGAAATGTCTATTTAGATATTTTGCCCATTTTTTAATCTGATTATTTGATTTTTTTTCTTATAGAGTTGTTTGAGCTCCTTATATATTTTGGTTATTAATGCCTTGTCAGATGGGTAGTTTGCAAATATTTTCTGCCATTCTGTGAGTTGTCTCTTCAGTTTGTTAATTGGTTTTTTTTTTTTTTTTTGCTGTGCAGAAGCTTTTTAATTTGATGTGATCCCATTTGTCCATGTTTCCTTTGATTGCCTCGGTCTGTGAGTTATCGCTAAAGAAGTCTTTGCCTACTCCAATGTCCTGAAGAGTTTTCCCAGTGTTTTCTTTTAGTAGTTTTATTTGGTGGGATTTTTGTATATGGAAAAAAAAAAGGAGTCTAATTTCCTTCTTCTGCATATGGATATCTAGTTTTCTCAGTGCAATTTATTGAAGAGACTGTCCTTTACCCAATGTATGTTCTTTGAACCTTTGTTGAAAATGAGTTCACTGTAGATGTATGGATTTATTTCTGGGTTCACTATTTTATTCCATTGGTCTGTCTTTTTTATGCCAATACCATGCCATTTTGGTTACTTTAGCTCTGTATTATAATTTAAGCCAAGTAATGTGATTCCTCCAGTTTTGTTCCTTTTGCTTAAGATAGCTTTGGTTATTCTGGGTCTTTTGTGGTTCCATATACATTTTATGATATTTTTTATTTATGTGAAGGATATATTTGCTATTTTAATATGAATTGTATTAAATCTGTAGATTACTTTGGGTAGTATGTACATTTTAACAATATCGATTCTTCCAATCCTTGAACATGGAATATATTTCTACTTTTTGGTGTCCTCTTCAATTTCTTACCTCAATGTTTTATAGCTTTTTTATTGTATAAATATTTTACTTCTTTGGTTAAGTCAAGGTATTTTATTTTATTTGGAGTTATTGCAAACAAAATTAATTTCTTAATTTCTTTTTCAGAATTTTAATTATTGGTATATAAAATTGCTACTGATTTTGTATGTTGATTTTGTATCCTGAAACTTTACTGAATTTGTTCATCAGTTCTAAAAGCTTTTGGTGCCATCTTTAGGTTTTCCAAGTATAAGATTATATCATCTGGAACAAAGATAACATGACTTCTTCCTTTCCAATTTGGATGCCTTTTATTTCTTTCTCTTGTCTGATTGCTCTAGCTAGGATTTCAGTACTCTGTTGAATAACAGCGGTGAGAGTGGTCATTCTTGTCATGGTCCAGATCACAAAGAAAAGGCTTTCAGTTTTTCCCCCGTTCAGTATGATACTAGCTGCGGGTCTGTTGTATGTGGCTTTTATTATGTTGAGGTATGCTCCTTCTAAACCCAGCTTTTTGAGGGCTTTCATCAGAAAGGGATGTTCAATTTTATCAAACACTATTTCAGCATCAATTGAAACGATTGTATGGTTTTTGTTCTTCATCTTGCTGATATTTTGTATCACACTGATTGACTTGCTTGTGTCAAATTATCCTCGTCTCCCTGGGATACATTCCCCTTCGTCACGATGAATAACCATTTTAATATGTTAATTCAGTTTGCTAGTATTTGTTGAGGATTTTTGTATCAGTAGTCATCAGTGATGTTGACCTGTAGTTTTGGTGTGTATGTGTGTGTGTGTGTGTTTTCAGTGTGTCTTTTCCTGGTTTTGGTATCAGGGCAATATGGACTTATAGAATGAGTTTGGAAGTATTCCCTCCTTCTCTATTTTTTCAGATAGTTTGAGTATGATTGCTACTAGTTGTTCTTAAATGCTTGGTTCAATTCAGCAGTAAAGTCATCAGGTTCTGGTATTTTTCTTACTAGGAGGCTTTTTATTATGGTTTTCATCTCGTTACTTGTTACTGGTCTGTTTGAGTTTTGGAGTTCTTCATGGTTCAGTACGTTGTATATGTCTAGGAATTTGTGAACTTCTTCTAGAGTGTTCAATCTATTGGCATGTAGTTGCTCATAGTAGCCACTAATTGTCTTTTGAATTTCTATGGTATCTGTTGCAATCTCTCCTCTTACATCTCTAATTTTATTTGGATCTTGTCTCTTTTTTTTTTTTTCTTAATCTTGCGAAAGGTTTGCCAATTTTGTTTAACTATTAAAAAAAAAAAAAAAACCTTCTTTTTGTTTCTTTGATGTTTTATGTTGTTTCCTTTACTTCATTTTCATTTATTTCCACTCTAATCTTTTTTATTTATTTATTTTTTCTTCTACTAATTTGGAGTTTGGTTAGCTTTTGTGTTCTAGTTATTTAAGATGAATTCTTAGGTTATTTGAAGTTGTCTTCTTTTTTAGTTTGCTATAAACTTTCCTCTTAGTAGTGCTTTGATTGTATCCCAGAGATTTTGGTATGTTGCATTTCCATTATCACTTGATTTAAGAAGTGTTTCAGTTTCCGTATTTATCTCTTTATTGACCCACTAATCATTAAGGAGCATATTGTTTCATTTTCCTTTATTTGTATAGTTTACAAAATTCCTCCTTTTATTGATTTCTAGTTTTATTCCACTGTGGTCAGAGAAGATGCTTGATATTATTTCAAATTTGTTGAATGTTTTAAGATTTGTTTTGTTATGTAACATATGGTCTACTCTTGAGAATGATCCACATACTGAGGAAAAGAATGTGTATTATGTAGCTGTTGGATGAAATGTGTCATAAA
This sequence comes from Rhinopithecus bieti, assembly GCF_001698545.2. Lineage (NCBI taxonomy): Eukaryota > Metazoa > Chordata > Mammalia > Primates > Cercopithecidae > Rhinopithecus > Rhinopithecus bieti. The sequence continues at coordinate 736,875 of NW_016807931.1, forward strand.
TATCTATTAAGTTCATTTAGTCTATAGTACAGGTTAAGTCCAATGTTTCTTTGCTGATTTTCTCTCTGGAATATTTGTGCAATGCTGAAATTGGATGTTAAAGTCTCTCCAGCTATTATTGTACTGAGGTCTAGCTCTCTATTTAGCTCTAATGTTTGCTTTATAAACTTGGTTCTTCGGTGTTGGGTGCATATATATTTACAATTATTATATCTTCTTGTTGATTTGATCTTTTTGTCATTACATAGTGACCTCCCTTGTCTTTTCTTACAGTTGTTGCCATGGAATCTGTTTACTTCATATAACTATAGCTACTCCTATCCTTTTCTGGTTTCCATTGTCACGGGATATCTTTTTCCTTCTTATTTTCACTGTATGTGTATTTTCTTAGGTGATGTGTGTTTCTGGTAGGTAACAGATTATTGGATCTTGGGTTTTTTTTTTAATTAATTTAGCCATTCTATGTCTTTTGATTGGAGAGTTTGGTTCATGTATGCTTAATGTTATTATTGATAAGTGAGAACTTGCTACTGCCATTTTGTTATTTGTTTTCTGGTTTTGTTGTGGTCTTCCCTTTCTTCTTTCTTTCCTTCTTGTCTTTCTTTCAGTAAAGGTACTTTTCCTGGGTGATGCGAATTAATTTCTTTATTTTTATTTGTTGTATTTCAATTGTATATTTTTTGATTTGAGGTTACTATAAGGCTTGCAAATAGTCTCTTACAACCCACTATTTTAAGCTAACAACTTAACACTTTTAACATAAACAAACATGAGCAAACAAGCAAAAATAAAACTAATAAGAACCCTATGCTATAACTTTGTTCCCCTCCTATTTTATTTTTTGTTGTTTCTGTTTATATCTTATCTATATCTAATTTTTTCTCTTTTTTTTGAGACAGAGTCTTGCTCTATCTTATCTATATCTTTAAAAGTTGTTGTGATTGTTGTTTTTGATTGTTTCATTATTTGACCTTTCTATTTAAGAGTAGTTTACACACCACTGTTACAGTATTACAGTGTTACATGTTTTTCTGTGTACTTACTATTACCAGTGAATATTGCCTATTCAGATGATTTCTTATTGCTCATTAAAAACCTTTTCTTTCTAACAGAAGTACTCCCTTTAATATTTCTTGTAGGACAATCTGGTATTGATGAAATTCCTCAGCTTTTTTGGGGGGAAAGTTGTTATTTCTCCTTCCTGCTTGAAGGATATTTTAAGCAGGTTTACTATTCTAGGGAAAAGTTTTTTGGTTTTGTTTTGTTTTGCTTTTTTCCTTAAGCACTTTAAATACATCATACCACTCTCTCCTAGCCTGTATAGTTTCCATTAAAATGGCTGCTACTGGACATGTTGGACCTCCATATTATATTCTTTGTTTCTTTTCTCTTGCTGCTTTTAGGATCCTTTTTTTTTTTTTTCTTTGATCTTTGGGAGTTTGATTATTAAATGCCATGAGGTAGTCTTCTTTAGGTTAAATCTTCATGGTGTTCCATAACCTTCTTTCACTTGGATATTGATATCTTCCTTTTTAGGTTTGGGGAGTTCACTTTTATTATTCCTTTGGATAAACCTTGTATCCCCATCTCTTACTTAACATCCTATTTAAGGCCAAAAACTCTTAGATTGTCCCTTTTGAGGGTATTTTCTGGATCCTGTAGGTGTGATTTATTGTTTTTTATCCTTTTTATTTTGTCTCCTCTGACTTTGTATTTTTAAATAGCCTATCTTCAAGCTAATTAATTTTTTCTTCTGAGAGATCAATTGCTTTTAAGAAACTCTGATGCATTCTTTAGTTTGCCAATTGCATTTTTCAGCTCCAGAATTTCTGCTTGCTTTATTTTAATTATGTCAATCTCTTTGTTAAATTTATCTCATAGAATTCTGAATTCTTTCTTTCTTATCTTCAATATTTTTGAGTTTCCTCACAAGTGCTATTTTGAATTATCTGTCTGAAGGGTCACATATCCCTGTTTCTTCAGGGTTGGTCCATCATGTCTTATTAGGTTCCTTTGATGAGATCATGTTTTCCTGGATGGTCTTCATACTTACGAATATCTGTCTCTGTCTGGTCATTGAAGAGTTAGGTATTTATTGTAGTCTTCACAGTTTGGGCTTGTTTGTACCTAGACTTTTAGAAGTGTTTTCCAGGTCTGAAAGGACAGTATGTTGTGAACTAAGCTGTATCTGCATTAGCGGGCACCCCAAGCCCAGTAATTCTGTGGCTCTTGCAGATTCAGAGATACCACCTCCAAGGTCTTAGACAAGATTCAAAATAATTATCTGGATTACCAGACAGAAACTCCTGTTCTTTTCCCTTACTTTCTCCCAAATAAATGGAGTCTCTCTATCAGTTCTGAGCTGGCTGGAGCTAGGGGTGGAGTGACATAAACACCCTTGTGGCCACCAACACTTGGATTGCACTGGTTCAGACCTGAAGCCAGCACAGCATTGGGTCTCACCCAAAGTCTGCTATAGCCACTACCTGGCTACCATCTATGTTCACTCAAAACCCTGGGGCTTTACTAATGGCTGGTGGCCTATGTCCTTCCCTTTAGGGAATCAATTTCCTTCAGGCCTCAGCTGGGTCCAGAGGTTATGTCTTAAAGCCAGCGTCCAGAATCAAAAACCTTAGAAGTCTACCTGGTGTTCTGTTGTACTGTGCCTGAGCTGGCACAAGATGTAGTCCTTCCCACCTATCCCTCACATTTCCTGAGGCAGAGGAGCCTCACCCCATGGCCACCACCACCACAGGCCCATAGGGAGAACTATCAGGCACTACTGATATTTCCTTAAGGGTCAGAAGTTCTTCAGTCAGCTTGTGGTGAATATTTCCTGGCCTCGGGCTCAAACTTCAGGGCAGTGGGCTCCCCTCTGGCCCAAGGCAGATCCAGAAATGCCATGCAAAAGCCAAATCCTGGATTCAAGGACCCCAAGGATCATTTTGTACTCTATCTTCCTGTGGCAGAGCTTGTACCTAAGGTGCAAGACAAAGTCCCCTTTCCTTCTCTCTACTTTTCTCAAGCAGAGGAAGTCTCTCCCCATATCCACCACAACTGGGAATGTGCTGAGAGTTTCACTGGAAGCCAGGAAGTCACAGAGTCTTATGCGAGGCCCACAAAGTACAACCTGGGTGTTGCTGCTGGTTATTCAGGACCCAAGGGCTCTTCAGTTAGCAAGTGATCAATTCTGCCAAAACTAGGTCCTTCACTTCAAGAAAGTAAGTTTCCTTCTAGCCCAGCATGTGTTTAGAAATGTTTTCCTGGAGCTGGGACCTGGAAAGAGGGTTTCGCAACTCTGACTAGTACTCTTTCCTGCAGTGAGTGAGACGGTATCTAAGATGCAAGACAAAGTCCTCCCTGCTCCTCTGTCTCCTCCCCTCCCCTCCCTTCTGCTCCCCTCCCCTCCCCTCCCCACCTCTCTCTCTCTTCAAGTAGAATGAAGGGGTCTTTTTGGAGCCATGAGCTCTGCAGCCTGGGGTTAGGGGTGGGGGAGGAGTGACATCAGCCCTCCCTTAGCCATCCCAGCTGTTATTCAGTTTGTTATGTGCCCCTCCAGTCCACTGGCTCTGAGCCCAGTTCAACAATAGGACTTGCCTAGCAGTTTCAGCCTAGACTGCCACGAGTTGAATAAATAAGGCTTAAATAAATAAAGCTGAACTTTATTTAGAGCCCCAGAGCACTCTGGCCCAAGGTGGCAAGGCTTGCAGTAACTCAAGTTCCAACTGCTGTAATAGTCCATTCCCCTCTGGCTAGGGCTAGTTTAAATAACTACCTCCATAGGTGAGCATCAGCTGAGTTCAGTTAGGTTTTGCTTTCTGTTGTGACAGGAAAGCACTGAGTTCAACATAATGTCTCACAGTTGTTTCTCTCTCACTCTCTCAAGTGCGCAGATTTTTCTCTCCATGCAGAATGGCCACTTCTGGGAGGTTGGGAGAAGGCAGGCATTGGCTATTCAAGACTGTTTATCTTACTTTTTCAGTGCCTCTTTAAGTGAAATGAAGTTAAACCCAGGTACTGTGAGTGCTCACTTCATTTTTGGTTCTTATGAAGGTGCCTTTTTTTGTGTGGAAACATTGTTATCCTTGTGGGGTGGGGGAAGATGATTGGTGGAGACTTCTAGTCTACCATCTAGCCTCTCCTCTTTAAATTTACATTTTAAATAGGCACAGTTATCTAAATCTGGAGCTGCTTCCAGCCATGTCTATCGGTCACTTATATTACAAATAACAATAGTATTGGCATGTAATAATTGACTGACTCCTCAATATTCAATGATTATGTCAATGAAACCAGATTATTTCTAAACCTCAATGGTTACTTTGAAACATTAAATAGTGAAAGTCCTGGCATTTTTGCATGCTTTCTTTGGAAAATACAGTTTGTTTTTCATTAGAAGCATTGCACTTTTATCTTACCAATGAAATTTAAACCCACTATTTTTAACCATTGATTATTACATGTATTCTATGTATTATATATGTGTATTATATGTGTGTGTGTGAGTATGTAATAACAATTAACTTTTATACTAAAGATTTTATCAAAACAGTAAAGTCTGTCTTTTGGTTTGTTGACTGGAGCTTTTCTAAAGAACCAGTAGGAAATAAATTATCTGTACTTCTTAGAATAAAACTATTTATAACTAATAATCAAAGATTATTTGCTGAATAGCTCTGGTATTAAAACTCTTTCTTGCTTTATTTCACCTGGTACTTTACTTCTTTTACGTCTTATTTTAGAAAACTTAGATTCCTGTGTTTGTACAAAGCTGTTCATGGTTCCTAATATACACTCTCATCCCCAACATCCAACCCTTTTTTCTAGTTAATATTTGTATTCCTAAAAACCCAGCACAGATATCACTTTTACCAAGTAGCTGTCTTTAGGATTTTCTTGAGCACTTCTCTCTCTTCATACATGGCATTGTAAGAATATTCCAACCAGTGATAGCTGTTATCTCTTAATGTGTATGTTCACTCCTTATTTCTGTAAAATACACATAAATACACAACACTTGCCCACATATACACTCATAGAAACACACAATGAAAGTAAAAATATTTTCTTTAATTAAAAAAAAAACTCAGTCATTTATCAGAGTGACTGCTGCTAGTGCTCAATAATTATCTATTGAATGAGTTTTGATATTACTTTAAGGTTTTAGGAAATAAAAGTGACCAAGACCCTGTATACCTAAAATTTATGAGTAAAATATTCTTGACCTATTATACTGTAATTCTACAACTGTTTTATGAAAATCAATTAATAATTTAATGCATATTATAAAATTATAGTCATTTTAATAGTCATATTGAGGAAATGATTTCAAAATTTTCCTTTCTGGGAAATATCTATACAACTGAGACATTTATGACATGATTTATCTTTCATCTAAATTCTTCTCTGGAAAGTCTTATCCTATACAAATATGTCAGTGCAAATGAGCATTCTTGAAATATCTTTGTGTAATTCAAAAATATATAGATATATACACATACAAGGACTCTTTCTATAAATCATGTCAATTTAAATATTAGAGATCATTTGAAGCTTAAACTATGTCAGTGTTATATGTCACTTGAGCTACCTCATGCTATGTTGGGGAAATTCAGATTTACAATCCAGAATCATCAGTAGCCTACTATTATTTATTCATAGTGATGAACTCTTTAAAATAGATGGAACATTTATAACTTGGAGATTCTAAATGAGCTACACAATAATTTAAAAATATTTATGGAACAGAAATTTTATAGACTAGGTATTGTTCTAAGCTCCTGGTACACATAAGTGCATATGTATAAGGTATTTATTAAAACTTTATCCAATTAGTTTGCTAAAATGTAATTAGTGGTATTAGTTCATTCTCATGCTGCTAATAAAGACATACCAGAAACTGGGAAATTTATAAAGTAAAGAGGTTTGACTCACAGTTCCACATGGCTGGGGAGTCCTCACAATCATGGCGGAAGGTGAAGGAGGACCAAAGTCATGTCTTACATGGTGGCAGGCAAGAGAGCATGTGCAGGGGATCTTCCCATTATAAAACCATTGAATCTCATGAGACTTATTCACTATCACTAGAACAGCACAGGAAAGACCTCCTCCTGGCTGCTTTCACGAGCTGGTGTTCAGTGTCTGTGGCTTTTCCAGGCACATGGTGTAAGCTGTCGGTGGATCTACCATTCTGCTGTTTGGAGGACAGTGGCCATCTTCTCACAGCTCCACTAAGCAGTGCCCAAGTGGGGACTCTATGTGGGGGCTCCCACCCACATTTCCCTTCTGCACTGCCCTAGCAGAGGTTCTTCATGAGGACTTTGCCCCTGCAGCACACCTCTGCCTGGATATCCAGGCATTTCCATACATCTTGTGAAATCTAGGCAGAGGTTCCCAAACCTTGATTCTTGACTTCTGTGCACCCACAGACTCAACACCATGTGGAAGCCACCAAGACGTCAGACTTGTACCCTCTGAAGCAATGAACTGAGCTGTACATTGGCCCCTTTTATCCACAGCTAGGATGCAGGGCACTAAGGCCTGAGACTGAACAAAGCAGCAAGGCTCTGGGTCTGACCCACAAAACTACTTTTTCCTCCCAATCCTCTGGGCCTGTGATGGGATGGGCTGCTGTGAAGAACCCTGACATGCCCCAGAGATGTTTTTCCCCAATATCTTGGCCATTAACATTTGGCTCCTTGTTACTTATGCAAATTTCCGCAGCCAGCTTGAATTTCTCCTCAGAAAATGGGTTTTTCTTTTCTATCGCATCATCAGGCTGCAAATTTTCCACTTGTATGTTCTGCCTCCCTTTTAAACATAAGTTCTAATTCCAAACCCTAACTTTGTGAATACATAAAACTGAATGCTTTTAACAGCCCCTAAATCACCTCTTGAATGCTTTGCTGCTTAGAAATTTCTTCCAAAAAATTTCACAAATCTCTAGGGCAGGGGCAAAATGTCATCAATCTTTTTGCTAAAGCATAACAAGAGTAACCTTTATTCCAGTACCCAACAAGTTCCTCATCTCCATCTGAGACCACCTCAGCCTGGACTTTATTATCCATATCACTATCAGAATTTTGGTCTAAGCCATTTGACAAGTCTCTAGGAGGTTTCAAACTTTCCCATATCTTCCTGTCTTCTGAGCCTTCCACACTGTTCCAACTTCTGCATGTTACCCAGTTCCAAAGTCACTTCCACATTTTCAGGTATCTTTAGAGTAGCACCCCACTACCCGGCACCAATTTACCGTATTAGTTAGTTCTCATGCTGCCAATAAAGACACATCGGAGATTGGGTAATATATAAAGGAAAGAAGTTTAATTGACTCACAGTTGCACATGGCTGGGGAGACCTTACAATCATGGTGGGAGGCAAAGGAGGAGCAAAGTCATGTCTTACATGGAGGCAGGCAAGAGAGCATGAGCAAGGAAACTCCTCTTCATAAAACTATTAGATCTCATGAGACTCATTCACTATCTCAATGATAGTATGGACCTGCCCCCATGATTCAATTACCTCCCACTGGATACTTCACACCACACATGGGAATTATGGATACTACAATTCAAGGTGAGATTTAGGTGGGGACACAGCCACATTATATCACTAGTGTAAGTGAGTCCTACTCAAGATTCTTACATATTACAATTGCATAACAACATGAACCATTAGGGAAAATAGTACTTTTATTATTTTTAATAACTGTACATATCATGAAAGTATATAGTGAAAATATTTGGCACACAAGACAATTTTGATATCTCTAAAATTATGCCACACACAAAGCTATTTAGCAATTATGTTCGAGTTGACATGCTGTTTTTCTTGCCATCAACCCAGAAAATGAACTTCTTTAACACAGATGAAAGATAATGCCCAATGTAGTAAGAATTTCTAGAAAAACAGTACTAATTTTCTTCCAATATCTTGACTTATTCTGGAAATGTGCCTGCTGCTTGAGAGAAGGGATTGTTTTAAATCACATCAGGAGAGATCATTTGTCTTAACGGATTAACATAAATAATGCACTCTCAGAACACACAAAAAGGGCTGCTCTGCCTATGGAGTAGCCATTCTTTATTCATTTACTTTCCTAATATACTTTTCACTTAAAGACACACAAACACACACACATATACACACATACACGAACACAAACACAAAGGACCAGATAACTTTCTAATATGCTGTACATCACGTATTGTATGTAACTGAAATATATAAGCAAGTTGAATTTTTTTGGAAATTTGGGATTTATAAGACACGAATGCTTCATCTGAATTACACGGAGAAACAGCAGGAAACAATCAATAAGAAGACATTAAAGTTTTCAATTCCAATTTGCCTAAGGCATAGATATAAATTTTACTATGATGTAATAATATGCTTTGGCTTTTCCACGAGCCAAAATACAAGAAAATATTTTTGTTAGAAGTGGATTGTCATGAATGTTGTGTTTACCTTTCGATGAGGTCAAAGATGATGCATTGGAAAATTTCAACAATAACAATGAAACTTTACTTACTGCTATAGACCAAAATATAATTAACCATTTCCAACATCTTTTAACAGAGGCTCAAGGAACTGAAACAAAGGGAATTTGCTCGAAATGTAGCATCTAAATCCAGGAAAGATGAAAGAAAACAGGAAAAGGCACTCCAACGCCTGCATAAGCTGGCTGAGCTAAGAAAGGAAACTGTATGGTGAGTATCCAATGAAATTGTATGTTTTCTTAAAACATGATGAAAAAAGGGGTATGGGGGAGTCAGAAATAAAGGGCACAAATCTTTTTATTTCTGTACCCAGAATAAGGCACACATGTTTTCATGGCCTTCTGTAGGCTGTAAACAGTAATTTGAATTAGAATTTTATGCAAACACCTGTTTAATGCACATTTCAATAAAAAGCCAAAATTACTGTAATTTTGGATTAAAAAATAAACTTTATGTTGTTATTTAAGCTATCTTAGTTGAAAGCTATCCCATTTCTTGATTTGGGATAAAACATTTGATTGAGGAAGAGAGCAAGGCAGTATCTTTTTT
>NW_016807931.1:746025-795982 GCF_001698545.2 Rhinopithecus bieti
GTTTACGCCATTCTCTTGCCTCAGCCTCCCGAGTAGCTGGGACTACAGGCGCCCGCCATCTCGCCCGGCTAATTTTTTGTATTTTTTTTAGTAGAGACAGGGTTTCACCGTGTTCGCCAGGATGGTCTCGATCTCCTGACCTCGTGATCCGCCCGTCTCAGCCTCCCAAGTGCTGGGATTACAGGCTTGAGCCACTGCGCCCGGCCCAAGGCAGTATCTTATGAACCTTTTGACAAAAAGAGTTTTTAGAGAACTTTTTAAAATGAAAATTTGGAGAACTTCTATTTAAAATTATGTTTAAGATTCCTTTTCTAAAAAAGGATAAGAATTTTGCTTGAGAAGCAGACCAACATTAAGTGCGCTGTGAATAAACTGTAACTGGGCTGTTAGAAGTTCACAACTCTTAAACTTTGACCTGCTGCTAACAGTGAGCAGCTATTAAGTGTGAACAGTATTGTATTTCAGACTTTACAATTCAAGCCAGGGCAAAGCTATTAAAAGAAGACTTTTAAAAGTAGTCTTTGTTTCTCCAATATATAAGGTCTCTTTTATTATTGTCTGTATAAAATTACTTCGTTCCAAATCTACTTTTGCTGAATAATATTATGTGATACATTGACACATCAAAATAATGTTAGAGATGCCAAATTTGTAAAAACCAAAATAAAATGTATATGTATTTGGAATCCTACTTGGAACTGTTAAAAACAGACATTACTGCTGTTCAGTTACACAAATCAGGTATGTTTACGTTTTGTGGTAATGCGTAAAAAATTATACAAATTTTAACTATAGAGAATCATGAAACCTATGTAACTTAACGTTATATAAATAGCATTTGCAAATATAAATTATGATATATTAAGTGAACTAGAGCTAATAATGATAAACACAAAAAAGCAACACTGCTTATCTAAAGTATTATCCTCTGTATAAAGCACATGTTTTACATTATACACACAGCCATACGTACATGGTTTTCCAATTAATTTTGTGCTTCAAAAGATGGGAAAAGAAAGTTGTTCTGTTACTTAGCAGATAGAACAGTGAAGCAATACATTGTGTTAGTGGTTAGATAAAGGAAATGTCCAACTAAAATTTTCTTGTCCACTTATAATATCTAAAACACTGAAATTTTAGAATAGCAGGAATTTTCTTCATACTCTGTTCCCTTATGTTAAGGATAAGGTTTAGGGTTTTCTTATATTTATGTGTTTGTCAGTATAGTTCTTTTCATCAGAACTCACTACAGTGTAATGTAATTCCAAATAAATTATATTTTAAGTGAATTGTCTTTTATCCTGCATTTACTGCATGTTATGTTATAATGTGTAACTTCAGGATAATTTTAAATATTGATACTAACAATTTCAAAAGAGTCAAAGCTCTCATCAAGCTAGTACTATCTCTTAGTTACCTTTGCCCATACGAATTGGGCTATAGTAGACTCTTGGTGAATGCTGGGTGAATTGAATTGTTCAACTGAATTCCCAGCTTTTCTGAAGTCATGATTAAGGGTTTTGTTTAGAACTTTCATCATATTTGCCATATAGCATCAATGATATTAAGTATTTGTGAATCAAAAGTAATTTTATCTTAGACAATACAACACTCCAAAATATCACTGAAGAGACCATGAAGGTAGAAAACTTTGGTCAGATAACACTGGTTAAGAATATATCCTCAGCATTGGTCTTAACAGCTATAAAAGCAACTTCGGGACAATATTTCCAAGTTATTCCAAACAGTAACAAACAAATAAATGATATTGTGGCACCATGGAAAGTACTTACACCATATGAAGGCAATTCTGTTATAATGATTTAAGAATTTGAAAAAAACATTTTAATGAATGTTTAAAGATGTAAGTGGTTGACTATTTTTTTTTTTTTCTCAAAAGTGTGCTATTTAACACACACTTCTGTTTCTTTCTCTAGTGCTCCTGGAAGTGGCCCCATGTTCAAATCAACAACTGTTACTGTGAGAGAAAACTGTAAAAATGAAATTTCCCAACGAGTTGTTGTAGATTCAGTTAATAACCAGCATGATTTCAAATATACTTTGATTCATAGTGAAGAGAATACTAAAGATGCTACCACTGTTGCTGAAGATCCAGAAAGCACAAATAATTATACAGCAAAAAATAACCAAGTTGGGGATCAAGCCCAGGGGATTCACAGACACAAAATCGGCTTTTCTTTTGCATTTCCAAAGAAAGCGTCTGTGAAGCTAGAGTCCTCCGCTGCAGCGTTCTCTGAATACAGTGATGATGCCTCAGTGGGAAAAGGATTTAGCAGAAAAAGTAGATTTGTCCCCAGTGCTTGTCATCTTCAACTATCTTCACCAACAGATGTGCTTTTGAGTTCTGAGGAGAAAACTAACTCTTTTCACCCACCAGAGGCAATGTGCACAGACAAAGAAACTGTTCAAACTCAAGAGATAAAAGAAGTCTCTAGTGAAAAAGATACATTATTATTACCTTCATTTTGCAAACTTCAACTTCAGTTATCTTCTGATGCAGATAATTGTCAAAATTCAGTCCCATTAGCAGATCAAATACCACTGGAGGGTGTTGTTATTAATGAAGACATACCTGTGAGTGGTAACAGTTGTGAGTTGTTAGGAAATAAATCCACAGTTCTTGACATATCTAATGATTGCGTATCAGTGCAAGCTACCACAGAGGAAAATGTTAAGCATAACGAGGCATCTGCAACTGAGGCTGAAAATAAAAATGATCCCAAAACACTGGCCCCTTCAAATACTGAAGAGGTTAGTATAACTATGAATAAGAAAACAAATTTCTGCAAAAGACAATGTGAGCCATTTGTACCTGTCCTTAACAAACACAGATCTACAGTTCTTCAGTGGCCATCAGAAATGCTGGTTTATACAACTACTAAACCATCAATTTCCTATAGCTGTAATCCTTTATGTTTTGACTTCAAGTCTACTAAAGTAAATAATAATCTAGATAAAAATAAGACAGCTTTAAATGATCTTTGTTCTCAGCAGAAGCAGGAAGACATTTGCATGGGACCAGTTTCAGATTGCAAGGATGTATCTACAGAAGGACTCGCTGATTATGAAATCGGAAGTAGCAAAAATAAACACACCCAAGTCACTCCTCTTTCGGCTGATGATATTCTCTCCAGTAGTTGTGATTCTGGAAAAAATGAGAATATGGGTCAGAGATATAAAAACATTTCCTGTAAGATCAGAGAAACAAAAAAGTATAATTTTACTAAAAGTCAAATAAAACAGGACACTCTAGATGAAAAATACAACAAAATAAAGTTGAAAGAGACTAATGAATACTGGTTCCATAAAAGTAGAAGAAAGAAAAAAAGAAAAAAGTTATGTCAGTATCATCATATGGAGAAAACCAAAGAATCAGAAACTCGCTGCAAAATGGAAGCAGAGAGTAGTTACATTGAGAATGCTGGGAAATATCTACTGGAACCAATTTCAGAAAAGCAGTATTTAGCTGCAGAGCAATTATTAGACTCACATCAGCTACTTGATAAAAGGCCCAAATCAGAATCCATATCCTTAAGTGACAATGAAGAAATGTGTAAAACATGGAATACCGAATACAACACTTATGATACTATCGATTCTAAAAACCAGTGTAAAAAGAACACAATACTTTTCAATGGACAATCAAATCCAAGAATGATACATTCTGGGAAACATAATTTAACATATTCTAGAACTTACTGTTGTTGGAAAACCAAAATGTCAAGTTGTAGTCAGGATCACAGAAGCTTAGTTCTTCAAAATGATATGAAATGCGTGAGTCAGAATCAGGCTGTTAAAAGAGGTTACAATTCTGTCATGAATGAATCAGAAAGATTCTATCGAAAACGTAGACAACATTCACATTGTTATTCTTCAGATGAAAGTTTGAATCGACAGAATCATTTACCAGAAGAATTTTTGAGGCCACCAAGTACTTCAGTTGCTCCCTGTAAACCTAAAAGAAACGGAGGCGAAAAAGAGGCAGATTCCACCCCGGATTTGAAACTTTACTCAAAGAAAATACAGATTATCCCATGAAAGACAATTCTTCCTTAAGTCCTCTGGATAGGTTAATAAGTGAAGACAAAAAAGAGAAAATGAAACCACAGGAAGTTGCAAAAATCGAAATGAACTCAGAACAAACAAACCAATTAAGAAACAAACTGTCTTTCCACCCTAGCAATCTCCTTCCTTCTGAAACCAATGGTGAAACTGAGCATTTAGAAATGGAGACCACTTCTGGTGAATTGTCAGATGTTTCTAATGATCCCACCACATCTGTCTATATAGCTAGTGCTTCAACAAAAGAAGCAATTGACAATACCTTGCTTGAACACAAAGAAAGAAGTGAGAATATAAATATTAATGAAAAGCAAATTCCTATTAAGGTGCCTAATATTGAACGGAACTTTAGACTGTCACCGCCTAAATCCTATCTTTGCCATTATGAACTGGCTGAGGCCCTTCCACAAGGAAGGATGAATGAGACGCCAACTGAGTGGCTGCGTTATAATTCAGGAATCCTTAACACACAACCACCATTACCATTCAAGGAAGCACATGTGAATGGTCATACCTTTGTAACAACTGAGCAAATTCTGGCTCCATTAGCTTTACCGGAGCAAGCATTATTGATCCCACTAGAAAACCATGACAAATTCAAAAATGTACCATGTGAAGTCTACCAGCACATTCTACAGCCAAACATGCTGGCCAACAAGGTTAAATTTACCTTTCCTTCAGCTGCCCTCCCACCCCCTAGCACACCTCTGCAGCCTTTGCCTTTGCAGCAGTCCTTATGTTCTACCTCTGTAACCACTATCCATCACACTGTCTTGCAGCAGCACGCTGCAGCTGCTGCAGCTGCTGCTGCAGCCGCAGCTGCAGGAACCTTTAAAGTGCTCCAGCCACACCAACAGTTTCTTTCCCAAATCCCAGCTCTCACCAGAACCTCATTACCTCAGCTCTCAGTAGGACCAGTAGGACCGAGGCTTTGTCCTGGGAACCAGCCAACTTTTGTTGCTCCTCCTCAGATGCCAATCATTCCAGCTTCTGTTCTTCATCCTAGCCATCTCGCTTTCCCATCTTTACCCCATGCACTCTTTCCTTCACTGCTTTCCCCACACCCTACTGTCATCCCTTTGCAACCTCTCTTCTAGTCATCACCATAATGGGAAAAACAATACTCTTGTGAAAACTATTGCTATATGCGTAAGTGTTCATCTATATGGGTACATGGCTATTTAACTGGTGGAAATAAACTGGTTGATATATGGCCTCACTGGTTTGAAATCATTTACTGTAAGTGTAATGATGCAAATAAATCCCTAAGTTTCTGATATATAATATTATTAAAGCACTGAATAGTTTGAAAATCAATACAATATATGCTGTATATTAAAATGATGTCTTAAGAGTATGTATAATGTACATAAAATATATTTATAGTACTCTAATTTATGTTGTAAAGTATGCTCCCTCGGTTTTTCTTAATCTTTGTGTATTTGCACCTATTTAATGTTTAGACAAAGCTGATGGCACTATGTTTTGTACCATGTTCCTTGAAACTGTAAATTCAGTGAAAAATATCTCTTGCAATAAATTTTTGTTAACTATTTAAGTAAATCAAACTTTTGTTTTCAGTTGGTTTTCACTATTTTAGGAATGTATAGTAACAATAGGTGTTGAATTTATATTACTTTACTCATACACAGGAATCTCTGAATCTCCAAAGCCCATCAAAATATCCTTGCAGCTCTATCAATACTTCAACTATGATACGATCTTTTAAAATAGTATAACAGAGAGTTGATTTGTTTTTCGGATTTTTCCAATGTTACTCATACTCAAAGTTTACTATATTTTCTAAACAATTGGCCCCCTCTTTGGACAGTAATCCATGGAAATTCATGTTAAAGTAATTTTAGTATTTGGGTGGGTAATAACTCAAAAATATGCAAAGTATGTAGTATTCTTGCTGGAACTCTAGAACAGGACTAATAGACAAGCCATGGTAAATAACCAATGTAAGTGCTTATAATGTTTAAATTCCCAAATTTATTGTGTTTATTTTTAATTATTATGGGAAATACATGGAAATGCTGGCATGAATTAAGGAATAGGTTTAACTTTAATAAATCACTGCCTGTTATGTAACATCTTGGGATGAATGGCACAAACACAGTCTGTAGAAGGATGTTACTCTTAATTGAGAATCTGGAAGTGGGATGGAGAGTAAATAAATAACCCTTATATCTGCAAATCTTTCTAGTAGTTATGCTTGTATTATATTTTCAAATCACTCAGCAACAATTAGAAAGTCCACATCACTCTTCCAGATTCTGCTTTATTTTATTTATTTATTTTTTTGAGACAGAGTCTTGTTCTGTTGCTCAGGCTGGAGTGCAGTGGCGTGATCTTGGCTCACTGCAACCTCTGCCTCCTGGGTTCAAGCAATTCTCCTGCCTCACCCTCATGAGTAGCTGGGATTACAGGTGCCTGCCACCACGCATGGCTAATTGTTGCATTTTCAGTAGAGACGGGATTTCTCCATGTTGGTCAGGCTGGTTTTGAACTCCTGACCTCAAGTGATCCACCCGCCTTAGCTTCCCAAAGTGCTGGGATTACAGGCTCTGCTTTATTTTTAATGACCTCTGCATTACTGCTCACTCAAGTGCTTTTATGTGTACTTAAGAATATAATGAGTCAATAGAGAACCAGGAAATAGCACGCTTTCCCCAAGAACATTTCTTATACCCGTCCCAGTCCATACCATTGGCAAGACAAAGTATACATCACTGTTAAGGTGGGTTGTCCTCACCATGTGCAAATGAGAGCAGATTATAGTAGCCTGGCAATAAATCCAGGGTTTCAGAGCCCAGTTGAGTCACTTTAAATGGACAGCAAGTTTTAAACGATGCTGTACTGAGGAAATATTTCATATGGCTAGCATAGGAACTGGATTACCCTAGATAATTTGGGACCTAAAAGTATTTTCCCATATACAAATAATCAATATTTCATTATATCTTATAAAAGAGAAATAAGAAAGAAAATCTAGGCCATTTACTTTCATGATATTTGGCATAATAATCACTGGTTTATTTGAATGTTCACCTGAAAAATGCTTGTGAAAGACTGAGTATACCATTTAATGATTGACTAATAAGTACATAAAAATAGTAAGGAAGCAATTCCATCTCAAATGATGTAAGATAATATGTTCAAAAAACAGGAACTAAAATTGGAATGGATTTTTTTCCCCAGGCAAAATATTTGAAACTATCTTTGAAGATAAAATAGATATAGATATCTACTGGGGAATGCTGACCCAGTTTGTTTTAATCGGTCAAAGCAGAATTGTTGTTTTGATGTTAAAAAAATCAGACCAAGTGTTTGACTTTAAAACATGAATATTTTCTCTTCTTTTATCTTCTATCATCTTGGTTGTTCACCTCTTACCTCTTGTTTTAATCCTACAATTGCTTTGTTTCCTGATCTTTTTTTAACGTTATTGCAAGCATCATTTGTGTATATGTGCCTCCTTTTCTTGCTCTGTGTTATCATTCATGTTTTTCAAATTCTGCTTCTCTCTTATTTATTTGTTAAATGATATGGTTAGGTATGGTTAACTTTTTAGTTGTAGGAGAATATACCTGACTGCTAGATATATGACAAGAATTTCTAGAAACTTTGAGGAGGAAACTTCTCAATTAAGATTAATTAAAACTCAGCTTGACAGATAAAATAATTGGTTCTCATGGATACCAGGTCTGGACAAGAAACTTGAACCTAGTTAATCACTGTCAAAGTCAGCCTGATTATAAAAAGTTCTTCTAGTTTTCTGATACTTTGCCAAGATATTGCTTACACGGTCTGGGCATCTGTTATGTGTCAAGGACTCAAAATGAATGGATGGTGAGACACATGTATTTATCTATTCCGACAACATCAACTCCAGAATCAAGGGAATCAAGCTAATGGGCTGAAGATCAACAGTGAGCAGAGAAACCAGACAGGTAAGTCAGAGAGCTGTCATTAGGCAGTGATGCTGTCAGAGTACCACCAAGCAAGCCCATATTAATGGCAGCAAGAGTCAAGCCATTAGGGCAGTCATACTCTGGAAGTAGTTTTGGATGCTGGCTGACAGTGTGACCATAAGTTGCATCGTGAAGAAAAAATTTCAGTCCTTTCCCAGCATAAATTGTTGTACATCCTATATACTTTGGAAATTTAAATGATTTTAACACTATCTCTTACCCCCCATCTCTAGTCTGCTAGTTACAGGCATTGTCATACCATTTGTTATTGTAAAGATGAATGATTTGGAAAACAGAATGAAACCCGAATGTAGAAAGTAACTGTAGCCAATTAACAAAGGTTTTTACATTAGGTAATAGGAGGGAAAGTCATCCACAACTTCAACTACTATGTATGTGTCAGTTATACATTTTCTCCAAGTTTTTTATAAGTGAAAGACCTATATCAAACTGTCCACAGGACATCGTAACCTGGATATCTTCCAAGTATTTTGAACACAGAACTCAAACTCATCATCTTACTTTATACACACTACCAAAATCTGTTCTTTTTCCTGTGTTTCTAAACTTTGTGGATGTCATTATAATAAAATCTGTTGTTCAAGTTATAAGATTATGTCCACATCAAAGCAATCAAGAAACCATTTGGCTCTATTTCCTTAAATTGTTTTTCAATTCCATTTCTCCTGCTTGTAGTTGTCCATATACTGAACTGCTGTTGTAAATCAATGTCTCCATGCTCCCAGTCTCCTTTTTCTACAATTCATCCTCTAGCACTGCTCCCACCAGGGCTACATTTTTTAAATGTATTCTTATTATGACATGTCCGTACTTTAAAACTTATTCAGAGTTTTCAATTATTTTCAAGATAAACAACAAAGTCCTTAGTATGTCTTGGAAAATGTGTGCTGAAGTAGGTTCCAGCCTCTCAGGATCATTCCTTCCAGCTCTCCTCTGGGCCAAGCATTCTAATGTACTGATCTAAATCTCCTTTGAGCTTGTGTGAGCATGTTTTGCTGTCCTACAATGTCTTACTCTCTATATATTTCTTCACTTGGATAACCACTAAAGAGCCAAAATTCAAGGTGTCGATTTCTTTTAGGAATTATCTCCCAGGTTCCCTCTCTCCCCTGATAAGATGGCTTCTTGTCTTCTCTCTTCCTGTAACATGCCGAGCACAAATTTTGTCAGAGTATTCTCTGTGTCAAATACATTGCCTTGTTTGTCAAAGTCACTAGACTGAGAGCTCCTTGAGTCTCTGTAGAATGTAACACATAGTAAACATTTAACAAAATTTTGTTAAGTGAAGAATAAAATGAATTAGAAAAAATACAATTAAAAGCTATGAAGAGTGTACTAGGCTTCCAGAATTGTTACCTATTTTACTCCAAACAAGTCCTAAGTCCTTCTAAATAAAAGATAATTTTCAAAACAAAATGGGGTTTCAAAAGTTAAATATATAAAACTTATTTTTTAATGGAATTGTAGATCACTTAAAATAGAACTCCACTAGAAAAATTGAAGCACAACTTTAACCCTTTCTTCTGGCCCAAGAGGAAGGCTCAAACTTTACTGAATTAATCGTGATCTTAATGTATGTATTTACCTACCTACGTATCTATTATTTATCTAATCTATCCTGCATCTATCATCTGTCTATCATTTTATTAATACTTGCTACCAAATGTAACATATTATTATGTATCAGACACTAAACTAGTTTTCAGGGCCAGAGATATTAATAGAACAAATTTCCTATTCAGATATTTGAGTCTAGTATGGAAAGCAGACATGCAAAATCTTGTATTTAGCCATCCAAAGTTTGAGATTTCATTATTAATCAATTAAAATAGATCAAATTTATACTCACTATTGCATTTCACCACTGTCCTGTGCTCTTAATTCCTCGTTTTTTATCTACTTTTTTTTCTCTAGTTATGTGTCTGCTAAGCCACTGTCACTTATGTGTCCTTGGGAGAGAATGTTGCCCCTGGGAAGTTTTCTGATAAGCTGTTTACCTTCTCTCATAAATAAAATTGGATAAAGGATTGAGACTTACTTGTATCATGAGTTGATGCCCAAAGTCCTGCTTTAGAAGCAACGGTAGAAGGCTGTGCAGTTAGTTCCAAAGTGCTGATTTTGACTGAAATATAGGCCACCATCTACCAGCCTTGTGGATTACATCCTTATCCCCCCATCTAAGATGGCAGGCATTGGTTCAGATGAAGAGACTACTTTTTGTTTTTTACACAAAGGCATCATTGCCCACTAAGCCAAATGCCTAGAGCAAGATACTTTTTATTATTGATACAAGCATTTTGTAGACTAGCACCTGCCCTGAGCTTTAGACCTTTAAGAATGTGAGCTCTGGAATCTACTTGAGCCTGGAAGTTCCTGGTAGAAAACTAAAAGTGTAACAAGCTTTCTTCTTATTTAATATCCTAAACTGTTATTTTTAAATAATCGCTTTTATTTTCTCTTTTCATCTCCTAAACTGTTATTTTTATCAGCTTAACAACCACCCACAACATTCGGACCAACTTGTTATTTTTAAATGACCTCATTATTTTCATTGAGTCTATCTTTTTGTGCTAATTATTACTTTGAATATATGTGTTTACCTATTTGACTAATATTAATATTTTCAGTTTAAAAAAATTCTGATTTCAGGACAGGTGTGGGGGCTCACACCTGTAATCCCAGAAATTTGGGAAGCTGAGGCGGCCAGATCACTTGAGGTCAGGAGTTTGAGATTAGCCTGGCTAACACGGTGAAACCCCTCTCAGCCGGGCATGGTGGCACGTGCCTGTAATGCTAGCTACTTGGCAGGCTGAGGCAGAAAAATTGCCTGAACCCGGGAGGCGGAGGTTGCAGTGAGTCAAAAAGAGCCAGTGCTCTCCAGGAACAGAGCAAGACTCTGTCTTAAAAAAAAAAAAAAAAAAAAAAAAAAAACTGGTTTCAACTGCTGCATTTTAATTTTTTACAAATTACTTCCTAACATTTTTCATGTGGTGATTTTCTATACCTTTATTATCTTCACAGCATTTAGAATATTTTATTATGCACTTTAGATTTTTAAAAAATAGATCTCATTACATTTCAATCAAACTAAGCATACTTTGTTTAGTGTTGTTATCTTCCATATCTAGATTGTATTGATTAAGACTATTTGAATTACTTCATTTAATATTAATTCTATTTCTTTTTTCAATATGTTTATTGATGGTATAGGCATAAAACATACATTCTTTGGGAAGGGCCCATGTATTAAGTAAAGGCGTTTTGATGACAGGCCTCACATTAAACCTTTAGTTTTTTCCAAAAAGGTTCTATTATCTCTAATTCCATAACCAGCAACTCTACCCAGACCTGAATTTTTATCGGACCTTACAAGACCTAAGATTCAATTAACCAGAAGCAAGACTTGAGTAATTGTGTAAAATTCCTTTTGCTCCAGTAGCTTTGTGCAATTACTTAACCTCTAACTGGAAAACCCTCTCATAGGCTAAGCTCCCTGGTTACTCTACTTAGTTCACATTCCCCTCGAGAACAAGACTAGACCCTATGCTCCTTCCTAGCTCCTGTTGGCACTGTATTGCATTCTGCAGAATGAAACTGCTGCCTGGGGTTTGCTCCTGTTGTGTTTTCTAATTGATCCAACGTCTTGCTAGTGCCTAAGCTTGCAACCTAGACACTTCATCTTGATTATTCTAGTTGAACTTGTTGAAATCAGCTTCTGTATCTGAGTAAATTATGTTTGTTCTGGATGCTTACTGACTTACATTGCACATTATCCTCCTTTTGAAAAATTCTCCTTATACTTCTTTACTGAGCCTACCTAAGTTATAACATTTTAAACTCAAAGAGACTTTAGCTTTTAAAAATCCAACATCAACATCTAAGGTGCCTTAATGTTGAAGCCCGTGTTTTCTATGCATCTCTAAAAATAGCTATGTTTCAAATTAATGCTTTGAGTTTTGACAAATCTGCTTACCACATTCAACTTGTTTTTTAATCTAATGATTTTGCAAATGACTATTACTTCAACTTATATCATTTGGCAGAGAATCAATCTTCACATTAAAATGATAAGCCTCAAACAGATTATAGATTTATTAAATGGTTTTCCATTCCCAGAACAGTTATACTGAAAGAAAACAATGATAGAAATATTAATATGTTTTGAGATGCGAAATCTTTTATTTTCTGTCCTGCAATGCAACTTTTAAGATCGTGACCTTTGTGAGCCCATACAACTTCTTAGGTAGTATGAAGCATAATGTAATATTTTAAATATACTTTATACGTTAGCAATTATAATTGCATTTTATAGTACCTAAGGATTAATTATGTGCTTGCCAATCCTCTGTGCTAATATATAACACTGTTTTGACACTATCTTTTTAAATTGCTAAACAAACATAATATAACATTATTATTCCATATAGATAATCCTGGCCTAAACATGTTAGCATAGAAAAGACTCTACAGCAATGCATTTGTGTATAAATAAATGTAGGTACTCTTGGAGGTAGCTATAGAAGCTCATTGTGGTTATATTGTCAATTTGTTGGAGGTTCCGTCTATGTTAAGAACTGGTTTAACCCTTTTGATTAGAATGAGACTTTATCAACAGTGAAGTTTAAAAATTGCCTATAGATATAGAATTTTAGATAGAGTACCAAAAGAAACTTTCCATATGAAAATAATTCGTTATAGCATTTCAGCAAACAAATCTAAAATTAAATTATATGTGAGACCTGAACTTAGTGATAGAAAGTGGATTTTTAAAAAATCTGAAAATCTATTACATGGAAGCTGCTTTGCAGTACTGAATGCTTTCTCTCTTCCTTCCCAGGAACCAGTGCTCATTGTACTATGTGATAGTAACTTCCTGTAACTTCTGAACATTCTCCCCTTGGCAAGGCTACTCTTTCTTTACAGTCACAGTCAAGAGGTTGAGTAAAGCAGGCCACAGTGTTCCTAAGTCAAGTTGTCCCACAGTGCCTTTGGAAAGGAACAAGTATGTGGCTTTCTTAATTAATGGGTTGGGACATTTTGAGGAAGGTGAAGGAATTATAAAGTGGGAGTAGAAATATTAAATCAGGCACTGAGTATGACTTTCCCTGGTTAAACAAAAACAAAAACAAAAAAACCTTCATTCACAAGGAGGTAACGTTTTCATTCCTAACCTGGCTCATTTGCCCTCAGGTATGCTGCATCCTTTCAAAATGTCTTCAAGTCTCCATCTCTACTCCTGCTTCACCAAATAACAAATTTTCTGAAGTCCAAATCATTCAGTTAGGACTAGCACACAGGGAAGGACCTGGCAGTCTACCCTTTACTGGTCATTATCACTTCTATTTTCACAAAAGTCCAGAGCTAGAGGCATTGGATTCCATGTCTGCAGAAAGTCCGGGATGAGTTTCGTCTCTCTAACCATACTTTATGGAACACACATACAAAGAGTACACAGATGCACACCTCCCAAGAGCTGCCTGATCATTGCTGTATGGAATTCCTGGACATTTTCTCCTTAATGAGATGCTACCCTCTGTCTCTCTGCAGTCACAGTCAAGAAATGGAGTGGAGTATACTCTCAGGTACATTATAGTATAAGATTGGAAAAAAAATTCCCAGCTACCGGAAAACTGTAAGACACCTTCACTTTTTATGTCATCAATAAATTTCATTTTTCCCTTGGTCTTCCAGAATAAGGGAGACAAACATAGTTATACCAGGAAAATGACATGATAACTATTCTAGTAAATTATTGAATAAATAATTCTTTAGCCGAGGTCACTTGTCCTCAGTTTTGATCAGTGCTCAGAAGAAGGAGATAAACTATGCCTAATAATATAACCATGCTATACCCCTGCTGGCTATAGCCATGCTATTGTCATATTTGAGGTACCTCTTCAATTAAATGCCTTTATAGACAAACCTGTCTCTTATGATCATTTATATCTAATATGTTCCAGGCACTCTCCTAGGCTCTAGAGAGTAAACAGTGAATAGAAATAAAGTCTATCAACAAGGAATTTAAAATCTAAAGGGGAACTTGAAAACAAATAGCCAATTTCATAAGCTGGCTGAGTAATATAATAAATTTAATAAAATATGTTGAGACAGCATATAACATATTAAGAATAAAAGAGAAATTTTGATAAATGGGGAAGAGAAAAGCAACACAAAAGCCAGAGAATTCACTAAGGAATTTATGTGTAAGATGATAGTCACTAGTAGTTTTTAAATAGCAAGGTAAATGGCCCTCATTGAGAGTATCAGATTAGAATTATCAGTAGGATTCTATAAGAAAGAGTGGATTAGTATGTGTGTGTTCATTGGTGGGTGTTGAGGAGACCAGAAAAATAAAGGAAGTTTCAAATTCTAGCTAGCAAATAGAAATCATATTATTTGGATAATTAAAAAGTTAGATAATATGTAAGTCTTGTAGGGATTTATGCTATAGGAGAAGTTTTGGAAGAGGGCAAAAGAGGATTTACAAATGAAATTTAAGTTTCTGGCCTGCATAATTAGGTTGATGTGTTTATTCATAAATAATAAAAGGAGAGAAGATAGAAGTGAAAGACAGTGAACAAAAGTTGGAGAATGGAAGATAGCATCTTCAAATACTGTAATTTTGTAAGGTGTGACCTTTGGGAGAAACTAGGCCAAAGGTACATGAGATATCTTCATATTATTTCTTACAACTGCATGCGAATCTACTATAATCTCAAAAAAAGACAATTAAAAGAGAAATTTGAGGTACCTAGAATATATCTAACTAGGGCAGTCTTATAAATAGTTCAACATGTAGTAGAAACTCTCTTAACTGAAACAATAAAAACATGCTTGCTGTCTATCACTTGCTTAAAGTGGTGAAATACACATGAAGGCACATATGCACACAGGCACAGTATAAGCATCGTGTACTAACTCACATTATCTTGTTGTATTTTAAATTTACCAACATTGTGCTATCAGTTCAAGGTCTTTGCTTTGAATTTATTCAAAGTTCATAGTCACCTTTTCTTACAGAATCCTTTGAAGTTATTGGTCATCTTTTTCTACATAATCCATACTCAAAATAAATCATCTATGAACTTCTAAGTTTTCTTATTTAAAATGTACTGAGGACTTAAATACATTTCTGAACAAATTAAAATTGTGTTCTTAAATTATTTATTTTTCTCGTATCTTATATAGCTATACTCACACCACAGTTAAAATAATTTAGTTAGCAACCACCTTAGTTTAGAATTTCTAAAGCATGCTAAGGAATAAACCGTATCTAATTATTCACATTTCATCATTTCACTTAACACTGAATTAAATTATATAATTATAGTAACAAATGCAACATGAACAAAGTGATCTGAGAACAAACAAATATGAATTTGAGTGAGCAAATTATCAACAGTAGTGATGGTAAGTGTAATGACATCCTACAGCATATCCTAACAGGTACTCATTATGCCTTGAGAATCACTTTTAAAGGGAATTTAGAATTCAATTACTCTGAAAAGATACAAATGCAGATCATTTAAAAATAACCTATTATACAGGTATAAAGTTAAAAGGCACATATATACACATACACATATACTAAGGAAATGTATTTTGGAATCATCACCCTATTCATTTTAATTAAAATCTTATGAGATTTGAGATTACCCTTTGAAAAAATGTATAGACTACAGAGAGAAGTGGATCCTGGAAATAGCAACCAGCATTTAAGCCTGGGAAGAGGAAAAAACAACTAGAGAGGATACAGAAAGTATCCGTAGAGCTTGAATATAAACTAGAAAATTATAGCATCATGAAAATGGTAGCAAAAGATAGTTTTAAGTAAAAGGGCATGTTAAGAGTTGTCAATAGCTTTAAGTGTCTAAGTTAATGAGAATCATGCATTCTTCATTTCATGACCTAAGCCATTGCTAAGTCTGATATGGTAGTTTTAATAGAATGGTAAGCCTAGAAGCCACATTGCGTTGACTTTAAAAGAGAATTGTGGGCAAGAAAATATATGCAAAGCTTTTTAGAATACCTACAAAGGGGTAGAAAGAAATAGAATTATGGTTATAAACACTACAAAAATAGATTCAATTTTGTAATGATATCCAAGTCTACTGCATGTATATGAAGATTTGACTAGGTATAAGATCATGTTTATCAATTAATTTATATGCAACTTAAATTCCTTTATATACTAATATAGAGTTTTGAATGTATGTTTAGAATATCCTCTGGACTTAAATTCTGTAAAGCAGTTCCAAGTTGTTCACCGATGTTATTCACGTAAATTTTTTTGGAATTTCCTCGTGAAACAAATATAACTTATTGATTATTTTTCCCTAGTATCATTATTCATGTTTCTTTTTTGGATACAGTTGAATGTGAGAAAACCAAATTATATAAGGAAACCTGGATAAGACTAATACTATGTGATATGAAAAATGACTGTAGGTACTCAAATGTTCAAAACTATTAGTTGAATGATAGCAGAAATAGGCCTAACGAAACCTGAGATATTTTTAAAGGCCTAATATTTTAACTTTATATGGGACATCTGTTTTATGTAATTCATATGTACGTAAATATTAATATGTTGAATATATTTTACTTAATATCATACCATGATAATCAAATGGTCCATATTCCTTATTATTTAACAAGCTTTCAATGGAGATAACTTATTTGATTAAAATCAGTCACAATTTATCAATGATTCATAAAGTCAACACTTTTTTCATTTTCAAATTTATATTAGGTACCCTATTTCATTCAATAATACAATTTTACCCTTTACCATTTTATTGATGAATCAAAATATTAAGGCAAATTCTATGGCAAGATTAATTTTATGTATTATTTCTTAGAAAACATAAAAGATTTTTTCCCCTATGTTCTTGTTGCTGTTTTGATTTTTTTATTAGTGAACCATATCTTAAGACACTTTTATAATTTGTAATCATTTGTAATGGCTTTTGGCCATTAAAATAATATTAATTTTAAATAAGTTGAATTGGATGTGGCATGCACCCAAGCAGTTTGAACTTGTTAATTCTTTGTGGAATGATTTCATCAGTACTAGACTGGAAGTTTTCTATTCTTTTCTTATTCACAAAGGTACTATAAGAAAATAAAGGCAAACTCCTGTTCAGACTAGGATGGAAGCTGTAAGACTCTTTTATTTAAGAACTAATAAAGTTATTTTAGTTAGTTGTTGCTAATACAAAGATATTTCATTAAGAATTCTGCTTCTGTGTCAATCAGCCCAGTGAATCAAAATTTAGCAAAATATCCACCTAGATAAGTTAATTCTCAAGATCCACAGGTGGATCAAGTCTCTAAGCATTGCCTCTGAAAACGTACTCTTTTCTTGCAAAGACTTCAGAGCGGCTCATCTCAGTGACTTCTGCTTACCTGAGGTACGCCTATTGCAGCAAATGCAGGAAAGCTAGGAAACTCATAAGAGGTTTCTAAATACGGGTTAGATAATCTAGGACTTTAGGATCTGTC
Organism: Rhinopithecus bieti; assembly: GCF_001698545.2. Taxonomy (NCBI): domain Eukaryota; kingdom Metazoa; phylum Chordata; class Mammalia; order Primates; family Cercopithecidae; genus Rhinopithecus; species Rhinopithecus bieti. The sequence goes on from NW_016807931.1 coordinate 763,611, forward strand.
ATGTACGTCCAACTAAAATACATCTACACCAGGAGTAACATGAAAATAGTCTTCAGAGCTGCTCTTTTAGTACAAAAGTACAGTTCAGAAGCCTAGAAGTTGAACTAGATTTCCTAAACTCTGCAAGAGGGAAAAAAGACATACATTTCTCCTACAACTTATGTTAAATATTTAGGAGCACAGTTTTTGGGAGGAGGCAGCTCCAGAACTGAGCTTCACCACTGCAGTGGACTGAAAGTTTGTTCCCCTATAGAATTGTATGCTGAAACCCTGAACCCCAGTGTGATGGTATTTGGAGATAAGACCTTCGGGAAGTAATTACTGTTAGATTAGGTCATGAAAGTGGGGTCCTCAAAATGGGATTAATGTCCTTATAAGAAGAGGAAGAGTGAGAGATCTCTCTCCTTTTCCATGCCATCTGAGGACACAGTGAGAAAGTAACCATCTGCAAGCCAGAAAGAGAGCCCTCACCAGAACCTGACCATGCTGGCTCCCTGATTTTCACTTACAGCCTTCACACTGTGAGAAAATACATTCCTGCTTTTAAGCCTCTCAGTCTGTGAAATTTTGTTATGGTAGCCTGAGCAGACTAAGACACTTATACTAGTTCAGGACAAAGGCAAGTTAGTTAAACCTCTCTGAACCTCAGCTTCTCATAAGTAAAATGGAATGATAATACTTATCTCATAGTGTTGTTGTAAGAATAAAATAAAATTCTTACACGCTGCTGGTATATGGTAAGCACTAATGAAAAGGAGTTAGCTATCCTTTTCATTTATCTTTCCTGTCTTCGGATTGTTAACCAGAAGAGAATCTGAGACATGACTGTATGTATAAATGATTTATTAAAAACGAGATTCCAGAAGGAAACTAAGAAATTAGGGAAAACCAGGAAAGGAGAAAGAAGTCAAGAAGAATATTATTTCCAGAAAATTCTGAGGGTAAATTCAGTCTGATTCCTCAGGAAAACATGGAAGTGTAAGCTCCATTTGAGTGTTGTCTTGATTAGAAGCATAGTGACCTTTCAATTCAAGCATCAATCCATGATTGGCTCAAAGCAGCCATCAGGAAACAAACTCCCCACTTCTTTCAAGTCTGCAAGTATAGGCAAAGTGTCACCAGTATTCCAAGGGAAGTTCTGTGAAAAGACTTGCCAGTTCACGCCCTTAGAAATAAAATTACAGGCCCTTAAGAAGAAAATAAAATAAAATAGAAGCTGGAAGAAGGGCACACACAAAGAGTAAAATTCCAATGTCTGCTACAACTGCTTTATTTTCTACTATTCTTTTATAGTTTACCTCTCCTACCTCATGAGAATCACGTAGTACTCTTTTGTTCTCAAGTGATGTCTATTCGATGTTCTCTCCATCTTCAAAAGTTTCTAATAATTACAAGCAGATCCTAAGAAACTACCTTTGTAAATTAGAAGATATTGAGAGGCAGTTCTCCATGTGGCTTTTACATTGCTGCATCCCTTTAAAACCATTTAAAATTGAATTCTTTTGTTTTAAATTGTTTCTCAAGAATGTTAGAATAGTGAACACAGCTGGAGGACAGTGATAGTTTCTTCTTCTGAAGTAAAAGCTAGGCATGATTTATTATGCAAAAAAAAGAGAGAGAGAGAGAGAGAGAAAATATCAGATGCCCTTAAATCCGCATTCCTCTGCTCTAATGCAACTGACTGTGTGCAGGTGTCACCTAGGTCCGTTTGACATTACTCTGTCAGAACTGAGGATCAAAGAACCTGCACAAAAATGCTGATACTGCTATAAGTAATAAGTATTTCACTTCATTGCTAATTTGTCTCATACTTCTATCAAATACAGAAAATTTTGCAGGCTAACTTGTTAACTTTCAAGAAAGGTAAAATCTCAGACCCTTCACAGCTTTTGATTTAAAATAATTTCATGTAAAATTGTTTATATCATTCACTTATTGTTGGCTCATGTTATTCTTACTTTTAAATTTTAGCTATGTTATCTAATAATATTTGGTATCTTTTCCACAAATAAAGCACAAGGAAAATATTAACCTTAAATATTTGAACAAAAGGTGTTTATATGTCTTAGAATACATAGTTTAATCACAATAGAAAAAAATTGCAAAAATAATTATATCTGTTTAACACATCTTTTTATTTAATTGCATGCAAAGTTTATAGATACAGACATAATACCCACAAGGGTGTCAAGAAATGATGAGACCACAGCAAAGGCATTCACTGATATGGATAAATAAGACTGGGTGTCTATTACTACATAGAACAGTACACAAATGTATAAGAATAGGTTGTGATCCTCTTTCCTAATCTGTTAAAATGTATTGGAGATCCCTCATTTATAAAATGCCAACAAAGACAATTAGAACAGAGAGAGATGGACAGACACAGAGAGAAAACAGTTCATGAAAAATAGTGAAAAAAAGAACTAAAGCCTTGTAAATTACAATTCTCTCAATTGATGAACAAAGCTTAGATCTTTAAAAGTTTTTTTATAGTCCACTTACCACAAACTAACATGTTTTCTTATTCATTTAGTAGAAGAGTTGATTATTCTTTTGTAGATACAGAGAAATAAACTAACCTGGGAGTGAAACAGGAGCATAATTTTTATACTCTCAATATCATACTAACTAGGAATACAATCTTTAACAAATCAATCTCCCTGTAATTTAGAGATTTCTCCCATTACTAGCAGGAAGCTGAATTAAATGATTCCTAATTGAATAAATGACCATATTTTACAAAGAATTACATTATTTTTTCTAAATTAGATCTCTATCCATCACTATGTGTCCTGGTTCTGGAACAATTAATAAAAAATTACAATAATTTCTGAAATACTGGGCATCAAATGAACATATCTCAAATATACAAACTCCCAGCCCAAATCGTACTAAATGAGAAATGTTAGAAGCATTCCCGTTAAGAACTGGAACAGGACAAGGGTGCCAACTTTCATTATTCATATTCAACATAGTACTGGAAGTCCTAGCTAGAACAATGAGGACAGAAAAACAAATAAAAAGCATCTAAATAGCAAAATAAGTCAAATTATCTCTCTTCATTGATGAGATTATTCTACACCTAGAAAACCCTAAAGACTCCACCAAAAGGTTCCTGGAGCTAATAAACAACTTCAGTAAAGATTCAGGACACAAAACCAATGTACAAAAATCAGTAGCATTCCTATACACCATAACATTCAAGCTGGGAGCCAAATCAAGAATACAATGCCATTTATAATACACACACACACACACACACACACACACACACACCCACCTAGGGATACATATAACCAGCGAGGTGAAAGGTCTCTATGAAGAGAACTACAAAACATTGCTGAAAGAAATCGTAGATGAAACAAACAAATAGAGAAGCATCCCGTTATCACGGATTGGAAGAATCAATATCATTAACATGGCCATACTACCCAAAGCAATCATTCTACAGATTCAATGCTATTCCTATCAAACCACCAATGTCATTTTTCACAGAATTATACAAAACAATTGTAAAATTCACATAGAACTGAAAAAGAGCCGGAAGAGCCAAAGCAAATCTAAGCAAAAAGAACAAAGCCAGAGGAATCACATTACCCTGCTTCAAACTGTACTACATGACTGCAGTAACCAGAACATCATGATACTAATACAAAAACAGACTCATAAACTTATGAAAGAGAAAAGAGAAACCAGAAATAAGCCACACATCTACAACCATCTGACTTACAACAAAGTTGATAAAAATAAACAATGGAGAAAAGACTACCTATTCAATAAATGGTGTTGGAATAGCTGGCTAGCTATATGAATCAATGCCCATCAATGGTAGACTGGATAAGAAAACTAAGAAAACTATGGTATGTATACACCATGCAGCCATAAAGAGGCAGAAAATTATGCCCCTTACAGCAACATAGATGCAACTGGAAGCTGTTATCTTAAGCGAATTAATGCAGAAACAGAAAACCAAATGCCACATGTTCTCACTTATAAGTGGAATGTAAGCATTGAGTATACATGGACATAAAGATGAGCACAATAGATACTGGAGACTACTAGAGGAGCGAGTGAGAGATGACAGAGGAGAGTAAGGGCTGTAAAGATACCTATTGGGTATTATGCTCACTACCTGGCTGACAAGATCATTTGTAACCCAAAACTCAGTGTCACACGATACACTCATGCAATAAACCTGCACTTGAACTTTCTACATCTAAAATAAAAGTTAAAATGATATTTATTAAAGTAAATGATAATAATTTTTAAAATCTTACTTGACTTAAAATAATTGGCTCAAGTCTTTTAAAAGAGAACATATGTCCAGAATAGTAATCGGTGTACAATACATGTTGCATTCTGGTACTCTCTTGACCCTAATGATGAGGGAACTTCAATGCTTTATACACCGATTGCCTTAGTAGGTATTAGGTGATTCTCTGTTGAAAATAACTTTATAATCAACAAGCTAGAAATATAGAATTAAAAGTGATTCTGTTCATCTGAAATATATGTTTTCAAAATCCAAATTTACTAACTTTTACGTGAAGCAATTTCTTACCCTTAACAGTTTGGGGATAAAATGTATTCTGACTGAATGCAGAATAACAGCATTGGTCATAATCATTTAGAAAAGAAATGTTTATAAGAAAAGCCATATAGCTTTTACTCTTTTTAGCTTCAGTCTCCTGATGCTCTTAGAAATCTATAATGAATTTAATAATAGTGTTCTGACTTTGCTATAAATCTCTGGCAACCCTAACTGTGATACTGCAAGAAATAATATGACTGAAAATCAGGTACAACCATGTGTCAACAAAAACACCATTGTTTCTCTGGAGGCAAAAATAGATGAAGAGATTAAAATAAAAAGCATTATGGACACACAATTCCATAATTCTCTGTGATTCCACAAAGCTGTCTAGGAAGGGGCAAACATTTATTTATTATTAAGCAAGTTTTGAAACAAGTTATAGCAATAAGAATGTATTTCACATACTGCCAAAATGTTGGATAAGATAGAAATTATGGACACTTCCTGGATATCTACCCAGTAGTCGTTTTTTTCCAAGGCACCACTCTTACCCACATAATTCTGCTGTATAAGATAATAGTCTTCCTCATTGTTTATATCTTCTGAAATTGAGTTTTTCTCCACATCCTCTCTAGCACCTGTTGTTTCCTGACTTTTTAATGATCGCCGTTCTAACTGGTGTGAGATGGTATCTCATTGTGGTTTTGATTTGCATTTCTCTGATGGCTAGTGATGATGAGCATTTTTTTCATGTGTCTGTTGGCTGCATAAATGTCTTATTTTGAGAAGTGTCTGTTCATATCATTTGCCCACTTTGTGATGGGGTTGTTTGTTTTCTTCTTGTAAATTTGTTTGAGTTCTTTGTAGGTGCTGAGATATTAGCCCTTTGTCAGATGAGTAGATTGCAAAAATTTTCTCCCATTCTGTAGGTTGCCTGTTCACTCTGATGGTAGTTTCTTGAGTTTTCATTTTGGTCAATTTTAGTTTAAAGACACTCTCTTTGATAGGTCTGTATAATAAGGATAAGGACATGTTGGGCATAGTACACTGACATTAACTAAGGGTTAGTAATTTTATAAATTATGAATGCTTTTATGATTCATAATTTTAAATTTCTAATTATAAATTATAAATTAGTGTTATGACATTTATACTATGAGATCCAGGTGAGCAAATTGACATCTTAACAACATTTGGGTTTTCCTATCCATGAACATTTCTCCATTTATTCATATCATCTTTGGTTCTTCCAACAGGGTTTTGTAAATTCCTCCCATAGATCTTCTATATAGCTTGTTGGATTTATACATAAATTTTTCATTTTTACTGGGCTAATGTAAGTGATTGTTATGGACTGATTTATCTCCTCTCAAATTCACAGGTTGAAGACTTATTTGGCTTTATTTGAATATATAACTTCTATGTAGGTAATTAAGGTTACCTGAGATTATAAGGATGAAGCCCTAATCCAGTAGGACCTGTGTCCTTATAAAAAGTGGAAGAGGACAGGCACCATGTCTCATTCCTGTAATCCCAGCACTTTGGTAGGATGAGGGCAGATTGCTTGAGCTCAGAAGTTCGGAACCAGCCTGGACAACATGATGAAATCCCATCTCTACTAATAAAAGTAAATAAATAGGCTTTAAAAAAAAAAAGAGGAAGAGATATCAAAAGTGTGTTCACACACACACAAAAAAATATGTGAAAACACAATAATAAGATGGCCATCTGCAAGCAAAAAGAGACATTCCTCAGGAGAAATCAAACCTGCCAGGACCTTGATTTTAAACTTTCAGTCTCTAGAACTGTGAGAAAATAAATTTATATTGTTTAATCCACCTAATCTATGGTATTTTGTTATGGCAGTTCAAGAAGACTAACACAGTAATATTATGTTTTTAACTTCACATTCCAATTATTCATCATTAGTATATAGAAAAGTAATTGAATTTTATATGGTAATCTTGTACCCTGCTAGTTTTACCAGTTTGCTAAATTTTTCATTGGTTCTTTGGGATTTTCTACATAGACAATCATATCATGTGTGAGCCAAGTTTATTTCTTCTTTCCCAATATTTATACCTTTATTTTCTCTTCTTGTCTCATTGCTGTAGCTAGAACTTCCAGTATAATGTTGGATAAAAGTGCTAAGGGTGGCATCCTTGCATTGTTCCTGATCTTAAGGAAAAGCATGTATTTTTTCACCTTAAATATTATGTTAGCTGAAATATGATGTTAGAATTTCTCTAAATTTTTTAAACTAATTTTTCTTCATTAGCCTGTTATCAACAAGTTTGCATTAATTAATTGTTGAATGCTAGGACTTTATTTTGAAAATAGACATTATTATTTTAAATATTTATTATGCTTCTTTTGCTTTTATTTATGCCTTTCCACTACATGAATGTTATGCCTTTTGTAATTGTCCCACAGTTCTTGGCTATTCTTGTCCTTTTAAAACACATATCTCTTATCTGTTTGCTTTTCAGGTTGGATAATTTTTATTAACATGTCCTCAGGTTCGCTGATACTTTCCTGAGTGATATTCAGCTTGTTAATATACTCATCAAAATCATCCTTAATTTTGATTAAATGTTTTTTATTTCTAGCACTTCTTTCTGATTCTTGCTTACAATTTCACTCTCTCACATTACATCACCTATTTGGTCATGCATATTGTCTACCTTTTTCATTACCACATAATACGTTAATCATAGTTATTGTAAATTGCCTATATGATTATTCTAAAATAAACTTTATATTTGAGCCTTGTTCTGATGTTTGCATTGTGTCTTTGGATCATGTTTTTTCTTGTCTTTTAGCATGCCTTATATCATATTATAGTTAATGAAAGCTGGACATCATGCATCAAGTAATAGAAATTCAGGAATTAGGTTTTAAAGTCAGGTTTTTTTTGTTTATCTGGCTAGTGTTGTGTTTAATATTTGCTATAGATTTAGGTTCAGTTTCCTCATTTTTCCCTCCCCCGTTGTCTTTGTTTATCCCTAAGAACTACTTAAATTACCTGTTTTGGCAATAATTCACCATTATCATTCTGGAGCACTGTAGGTGTGGTGTTAAGGTGTTGGGGAGGGGAAATGTTCTGTATAATTCAATACTTCAAATATCATTTTTAGTGAGCCTGAGTCACTGGACTGTGACTCAGAAGCATTTCAATATTTCTTCCCCTATTACATGACACAGAATCTATAGAGGGATCTAGAGTTGTTTAATTATTTTTTCCCCCAAGTCAGACAACCCTCTGATAAAAAAGTTTCTCCCGGAGGGCAAATCTTTGCTATGGAGACAGCTCTGAACGTGTTTCAAAATGGCTGCTTCTTCTCTGGGTGTATTTCAAAACGGTTACTTTCCCTTTCCTCCTGACTAAAATATAAAGGGATGTTTTTTCCAGTTTTCACAGTGAGCTGGTAGAGTTGCTTGAACCCAAGCAAATCTGATGATTGATACATTTTGGCTCTGTGTCCCCATGCAAATCTGATCTTGAATTGTAATCCCCACATGTTGAGGGAGGGACCCGGTGGGAGGCAATTGGATCATGAAGGTGGTTTCCCACATGCTGTTCTTGTGACAGTGAGTGAGTGCTCAGGAGATCTGATGGTTTTAAAGTGTGGGGCTAGCAGGGTACAGTGGCTCACACCTGTAATCCCAACACTTTAGGAGGCCGAGGTGGGCGGATCACTTGAGGTCAGAAGCTCTAGACCAGCCTGGCCAACATGGTGAAACCCCTTCTCTACTAAAAATATACAAATTAGCCAGCTGTCAGAGTGAGACTCCGTCTAGAAAGAAAAGAAAAGAAAGAAAGAAAGAAAGAAAGAAAGAAAGAAAGAAAGAAAGAAAGAAAGAAAGAAAGAAAGAAAGAAAGAAAGGAAGGAAGGAAGGAAGGAAGGAAGGAAGGAAGGAAGGAAGGAAAAAGTAGCCAGGTGTGGTAGTGCGTGACTCCGGAGGCTGAGGCAGGAGAATCACTTGAACCCAGGAGGTGGAGGTTGCAGTGAGCCAAGATTACACCACTGTACTCCAGCCTAGGTGACAGAGTGAGACTCCATCTCAGAAAAAGAAAAAAAGAAAAGGAATGAGGTGTGAGACTTCTCCTTTGCTCACTCTCTCTCGCCTGCCGCCGTGTATACATGTTTTGCCTCCCCTTCGCCTTCAGCCATAATTATAAGCTTCCTGAGGCCTCTCCAGCCATGTGGAACTGTGAGTAAATTAAATCTTTTTTGTTTATAAATTACCCAGTCCCTGGTAGTATCTTTACAGCAGTGTGAAAAGGACTTATAACAGCAATCCTCATAAGACTGAGGACCTAGAATTTTTTCTCTGTCAAGCTAGTCCACACTCAGTCTATAGCAATTCCTCAAAATTACCATTAAGTGTTTCTGCAAATTACTGGCTCCAGCTCCTTTTACATCAGGTCTACTGATGATGGTTGTGATTGTCTTTGTCTAGCTTTCCAGATTTCAGGGAGGTAGTTTGTCCTGTGACCTCAATTCTCTAGAGAATCTTGTAAGAGTCAGTGATTTTTTATTTTCTCAGTTTTTATCTTGGTGTGTGGATAAGAGCAAAGATTTCCCACTCTTTATATAACTCAACTCAAACCAGAAGTCTGTAAAATAATGCATTAATCTCAGTTCTGTTTGACTGTGAATCATGACACTATGCCAAATAGCTCATAAAGAAATTCCCTATAACAAGAAAGAAAGTCTCTAAATAATTACAATATAGAAAATATTAGACTTAAGATTTACTTATGAACTGTAATATAATCTTTATTTCTGCCTTGCAGATTTATTTTTAAATAATATTTTGTACCAATCAGTACTTTTTCAGACACACATTTCAGAAGGGCAACTCAATTTAGCTAGAGTCAAAGGTCCCAGGAACAAGCTAATATCAGACTTGGCTATAGCTAGGGGATCAAAATTTGTGGTCAGGAATGCATTTCTGCTATGTTATTGAGGTGGCAGGTGAGGCATGATGTTTGGTAATTCTATAGAATCATGTACATGACCACTATCAATTTATAATATTATCTCTAAGCTTGAAATCTAGTTTGTTTACCTTGATCTGAAATAATAGAGCTAGACTGTAAGCATTTCTCTTTTGTAGACAGTGTGATGTTAAACTTTGTCAGTATCATGTCATATAGGTACATGGCTGGAGGAAAGAGCATCTCTTCCTGAATCCTGTGTACTTCTATTTTGATTATTTTTATTTCTCTCTCACTGTTGACAGTGTTATATTTGAGAGGTATCTGTTTACCTTCTGCTCAGTGATAAGCCTAGAGAAAGCAGTCCCTCAGTGATCTAACAGTTTGACTTTGGGGCAGTGACCACTTCAATGATGAGGGACTCTACAGAAACCCCACAAACTAGAAGTATGTGCTATTCAGCCCCAAGAGCTGTTGGAAAAAAAAATCCTGTCCTCTGTTTTCATAAATTTACTAAGTTAATAAGTTATTTAATAAACAAAATTGAAATGGGAATTTGTAGACTTAAACAATGTTTAACATAAGCCCAACATTTTTAGTGGACCTTAGAAAACTGACAATTTAAGAACCAAACAAATGTGTGGGTTTTCAGAAAATCAAGTGAACTCTGAAACAGGAACTATGTCAATGGGTCGTCTAAGAATTGAAGAACTACTATTAAAAATATTTGCAGAAACAGCTTTGGAATAGCCAATAATTCGTATTTCAAAAATAAAAATGTATAATGGCACAAAACCTACCCAATGGGCTGTATCTATTTATTTATTTATTAAATGGACACAAAATAATTACACATATTTATATAGTATACTGATATATTTCAACACATATATGCATTGTATAATAATCAAATCAGGATATTTAGCATTTTTATTATCTCAAAGATTCATCCTTTGTGGTGAGAACATTCAAAATCATCTCTTCCAGTTATTTTGAAATATACTACCAATATTGTTAATTTTAATTACCTTTATTCACAATAGTGCATCAGCACTTATTCCTTCTATCTAACTGTGACCCTATAACCATTAGCCAACCTCTCCCTCATCCCCCTCCCCACTCAATTCCCCAGACTCTGGTAATCACTATTCTACTCTCTCTTTCTATAAGATCGAGTGTTTTAGTTCTGCATATGAGTGATATCATGCAGCATTTGTCTTTCTGTGCCTAGCTCACTTTGGTTAATGTCTTCCAGGTTCAACTACATTGGTGCCAATGACAAAAATTCATTTATTTTTATGGCTGAATAGTATTCAGTATATACAGATTTTCTTTCTCCATTCATCTGTTGGTGAACACTTGAGTTGATTCCATATCTTAGCTATTGTAAATAGCACTGCAATAAACATGGTAGTGCATGTATCTATTTGACATACTAATTTCATTTTTGTGGGGTATGTACCCAGTAGCAGAATTGCCTGGATCATATGGTAGTTCTACTTTTAGTTCTTTGGAGGAATCCACATATTGTTTTCCATAGTGGCTGAACTAATCTACGTTTCCAACAGTGTGTAAGAGTTCCTCATTCTACATATCCTCTCCAGCATCTGTAATCTCTTGTCTTTTTGATAATTGTCATTCTAACTGAGGTAAGGTGACACCTCACTGGAGTTTTGATTTGAATCTCCCTAATGATTAGTGGTGTTGACTATTTTTACATATGTACCTGTTGGCCATTCGTATTTCTTCCTTTGACAGATTGACAGATGCCTATTTAGGTCTTTGCCCATCTTTTAATTTGATTTTTTTTTTTTTTTTTTTTGCTGCTGAGTTGGTTGAGTTCTTCCTATATTATTGGATGTTAACCCCTTGTCCCAATGGTGCTGTTTTAATGAAGAATCTATCATCCAAGTGCTCACTGTCTTTTCACTAAATTTCCAAGAAGAACTAATTGTAAGTATATATGGATGATGATTAATTTTCCTCATGGAAATATTCCACTATTTATTTTACAAAACTTATTACTAGAGAATAACAGACTTCCTACAGCACTAAAGTTCCTTGGGTGGTATAAATTTTTAACAGTCCCGGATTTCTTCCTGTAACTATTTCCTTGGGACCACTATCAATAGACCCCTTCTTTCTTCTCTATGAAACTACCACAGCAAATATTAAATTTATAAATTGAACAGCAGAGATTTCCTTTGTAAACAAACAGTCAAAATAATCTGCAGCATTTGTTTGTAGAGGATTCATAAAATTCTCCTGTTATTAACAAAATTACATATGATTTAGATATGTGTATGCTTGTTATAAATATGATTTGAGAAGAAACTAATAGTGAGATGCTGTTCTGGAATCTTTGTGGATTAAAAAAAAATCTACTGAAGTAGGTAGAAAACAAGAAACTGAGTTTATAGAAACTTAGGTTTGACTCTTCCAAATAATTTTCAAAGATTACTGTGTTTTCTAAATACCGAAGCTGGAGATCTCGTATCTTTGGGACTGACCCTTAGAGAGAAAGTACTAATGATTCTTTTCACTATTTCTTGAAATACTCCTCTGTTGTCTGTAGAACAGACAAACTAGTAAAAACAATAAATACATTCAAAATTTACAACAGCTTAAGATCTCACTTTATGTTAGAGTCTAGCTCAAACACAACACCTGCTTTGTCTTTCCAGAAGTTAATTCTCAGTGACAGTTTTGTGTGAAACTTTTAGGTTTTTTGTTTTTGTTTGTGTTTTTTTGGCACGCATCCCAACAGAACAATATAACAGATGAAAAGAAAAGATATTTGTTTGCCTTTACCTGGGAAAACATAATATACTGAAAAGTAATGCCTGAGGATTTAGAGTCTCTGTCTTAGTTCTCTCAATTTTAGGTTTTGTTTTGTTTTTTTTTTTTTTTTTTTAATCTTTGTTAATCCAGTATGTAGATTACTGATAGTCTATGATCTGTTTATCTGGATAGCTATAAATCAAACTCTGTCTATTCATCTATCTGGAAAGAAATGATCACTCTTTCTGTCTCTGTTTCTGTTTCCCTCTCTCTGTAGCTGTGCATCTGTATAGCTACAGAGAGAAGCTAAATTGGTTGGGAAGGAGTATAAAGTTTCTGAAAGTACAAAGCTGAAGTTTGTCATCCTGGAATGATTTGTCTGTCAAAGATAGTGTATTAGCTAAGGAAAGATTATTGGCTGTTCAAAACTACCCAAAACTGTTAAAAAAATGACAACAAAGAATTTCTAGAATTGTATATTGTAAACAACAGATTCCCAATTTTTCTAAAATAGTAAATCCTTGTATGACTTTACAAATTATTTTTTCACACTTTTCTCACTTGGTTCTAATATGCAATAAGGATTGAGATCCCTTAGATTAGTGTAAAATCAAAAGAGGACAAGTAACTGAGATGGTGATACTGAAGTTCACAAAGACAGAATTTTTCCTCTTTATTTTGTTAAAACACAAAAACTGTTATAAGATCATTATACAGCAACCAGCATCTGAATATTTTTCTATTTTTTTTCTGTAAGACATGATCTTTTATGTCTGGCTCTTGGCCTCAAGTCCAGTAGGTGGTTTTCTTATATTTAAAAGAGTTTTAATTAGGACTATTACATGAAATTTACCTTAATGAACTTCAGATTTTAATAAATAGCAAACATCATCATGATGTTGGTCAGACCTATTGCTGAGTTAATGTCTGTTGATTCTTCAGAACTGGAATTTTTTCAGGTTACTTAAGAAATAGTATGATGCCCCAAATTTTGCTGCACACTTTTCCCCTACTTTATATTGTGTAATTTTGTTGAGACTCGGAAAAGAATACTCCAAAATGAAGGCATCTGAGGCAAAAGATTTTCTCTCACCTTCTTCCACCCTTCTGTTAGAATCTCTTCTTCCCTAAAGCAGGTCCTGGAAACCAGAACCCCTTCTCCCTAAAGCTAGCCATAAAACTTGAAAAACATTACTCTAATCGTCCTCACCTTTCTGTGTAAAAACTGGTCATAGATAAATTATCTAACTTTCCTTGTTTGACTGTAGGTCAAAAAAGCCCCCCTACCCCACACCCAAAAGGAAGGAATGTATACTTAGAGAGACCATGAAAAACCTAGAGAGACAGGCCTTGCTGGATTTTCCATCTATTAACATTAGATCATACCCTTTTTTTTTCCAATCATATTTCTACCTGGCTGCTGATCATTTGTTGAACCTAAGGATAAAATGGACAGTTTCTCCTGTATCTTTGGGTTTTCACTCTTAAGGCTCCCATGTAGACATTCCATAAATTTGAATTCCTTTTCTCCTACTAATCTTCCTCTTATCAGTCATTTTTCAGGAAACCTTCAGAAGGTGAAGAGAAAATTTTCCCATGGCCCTGGCAATTGCAAAGATTTTTAGTTTGTTTTAAAAGCACATTGAGCTATACATGTTTATTCATCTTTGATTTTATAATTATATTTATCTTATACTTTATAGATCAACTTTTTAATAACTCATTTATATTTTAAATTAATTCACCAAATATGCCCATCTTATTCCTTTGTAAACATTTTATGTTTTATCTATATGTAGTTTTATCTCATTCTCTATCCTTATGTATATTTTGCTTCCTTTCTGTCTTTTCTTTCATAGGTAATGCTTTTAAGAAATAATGTGTTTTCAATGTATTCTTTGTACCTTTTATAACCACCTTTGAGGGACTCTATCTCTGTATTTTGTCAGTTTTCTATATTTTATAATTTGTTAATTTTCTTTTATATTTGTCAATTTCTGAAACCTTATTTTCTTCTTGTTTCTTACATTTAAAATTTACTTAATTTATCTAAATGTTATTGTTTAATAACAAAACTTATCTTTAGTAATAAAAATGCAACTTTTCCTATATTTGAGGCACATTTTCCTACACATTTGTGTATATTTTCCTACACATTTGAGGCACTTTTATTTCAAACTTTTATTTTGTATTTTGATTTGATTTACTAATATGGTAATTATTTTAGTACAATGGAATGGTGTTCAATTTTTTCAAAGATTCTTAAATTAAACTTTACCTCTAGTTTTATTACAATTTGATGAGAATGTGCTCTGAAGCTTGTCTATTTGGAATTAATCAAATGTGTCTTTGTGACAGTGTATCATCTTTATATTATAAATTAAATACTAAATTCAAGACTTGTACATAGATGATCAATTTCTAAAGCTATGAAACATTCACTCCTAGACCAAGTCAGGCACAACATTGTTGTGATGGCACTGTATACTAAATGTGGAACTCACATCTTGCCTTCTATGGCTCTCTCCATTGAGTAACTAGAAATTTTCATGTAAAAATGGGAGTAAAGAGGTGATGTTTTGTAAACATTTGATCATTTTGTGAGTATAATACATTCCCAAGTCAGGTTCCATATTTAAATAAATAACTTTGCTCTAATTATGGCTAAAATGTTAACGGTTTTCTCTCCTGCTTCTATTTTGAAATACGTTTCATCAGAGAGGGACTCACTACTAATACTATAGCTCTCACTTGATTTTTTTCTTTTTTTTTTTTTGAAAGATAAAAGCAGTGATAATTAAGTTTAAGTTGTTCATCACCTCCCTTTATGTGTGCAACTTCTCAAGTACCCCATTACTGGTTAAACACTTAATGCTGGAGGATGGGGATTCCTGACACCAGGTTACATTTCATTAGCATGAACAGCTGGAGCCTGAAATGGAAGGCACCATAGGGACTAATTACCTGAAAAGATTTAAACAGCAAATACCTACCAGAATCTTTTTCACAGAAAGCAAAGCTGTGTTAACAACTCATGTATAAAGCTGCTGCATGCCTAAGACTAATATTTATTTGAATTTTAAATGTTTTAAAGTCTCTCCACTGTAATACTGCTCTGTGACGAAATTTATCTAAGCCTCATTCACTGTGTCTTATCCTGTAGTATTATGAGCTTAACCTCGCTGGTATATTTGATGTGGCAGATCTTAGGGATATGTGTCAATGGAGACCTCAGAGAAGCACACACATTTTTTGATAACTGCTGTTGTGAGACTCAAGGAAGCCATTTGAATGTATTTGACTAGAAGATAATTAAACATTTGTCAGCTATGTTTGAACAGGAGTTCTGATCCCAGGGTCCCTGGGCTCCAGAGAATATGAGAAGCACCTGAAATTATAAACAATGGAATATATATATATATATATATATATATATATACACACACACACACACACACATATACAGATGAGCAGTTTTTTAGGAGTAAAGTCTCTCGTATTGTCATATGTATCCTACAGTATTATATGCCCTAATGTATTACAGCTGCATGCCCTCTCCTACCCCAAATATTACTCACCTAGATGCTTTTTATTCTCTAAAATTATAGTAAAACATTTACTTGGATTGTCAAAAATAAATAAATAAATACATGTGTGATATATTCTTGAGGAGAAGAGGCTGGCTCGTCTTATGGAAAAGAGAGACAGAGAGTATTAATCACATAAAGCAGAATTTACCAGTACAGGTCAATATGCCACTGGGGGAATTTTTTAGCCACCTGCGATAAAAAAGAAAATACAGTGTTCATAATTTTAATGCTTTTCGCTTAATCCAACATCATATTTTGCCATATTTAAATCTTAAATGTGGATTTCTTCTAGTAACTGATAGTGATGATAGCCGTATGGGTATTTGTTTTTGTATTCTTACATAGTAAAATGCTAAAGTAGGGCTGTGCCAAATTGTTTCTTATTTGAAAAGATATAAAACCTAAAGTTTGGGTACTATGGCTGCATTTTTTCTCCACTTTTTTCATAAACTCTGCCCCCAATCTCCTGCCAACACTGAGAGTCACTATTTAATCAGTTACTGGTTCTAGCGTTATGAAATAATTGGACTGTCTGGGACTGAATGGTTTTCTGGAACACAGAACTTACAGTGCTGAGTGAAGTAAGTTTGATAAAAACTGAAATCCACTGTAAAAAATAAAACTTAATGATTGAAAAAAATACCCATTTTTTTTTATAGCAGCACCCCACTCTCTGTGGTACCAATTTACTGTATTAGTCTATTCTCACGCTGCTATGAAGAACTGCCTGAGATTGGGTAATTTATAAAGGAAAGATGACTAGTTAACTCACAGTTCTGTGTGGTTGGGTGGGCCTCAGGAAACTAACAATCATGGCAGAAGAGTAAGCAAACACATCCTTCTTCACATGGTGACAGGAGAGGAAAGTTCTGAGTGAAGGAAGGAAAAGCTCCTTAAAATCATCAACTCTTGGGAGGGTGTGTGTGTCCAGGAATGTATCCATTTCTTTTAGATTTTCTAGTTTATTTGCATAGAGTTGTTCATAGTATTCCCTGACAGTAGTTTGTATTTCTATGGGATCAATGGTGATATCCCCTTTATCACTTTTGTCGTGTCTATTTGATTCTTCTCTCTATTCTTGTTTATTAGTCTGGCTAGTGTTCTATCTGTTTTGTTAATCTTTTCAAAAAACCATCTTCTGGATTCATTGATTTTTTGAAGGGTTTTTTGTGTCTCTATCTCCTTCAGTTCTGCTCTAATCTTAGTTATTTCGTGTTTTCTGCTAGCTTTTGAATTTGTTTGCTCTTGCTTCTCTAGCTATTTTAATTGTGATGTTAGGGTGTTGATTTTAGATCTTTCCTGCTTTCTCCTCTGGGTATTTAGTGCTATAAATTTCCCTCTAAACACTGTGTTAGCTGTGTCCCAGAGATTCTGGTATGTTGTATCTTTGTTCTCATTGGTTTCAAATAACTTATTTATTTCTGCCTTAATTTCATTATTTACATAGTAGTTATTCAGGAGCAGGTTGTTCAGTTTTCATGTAGTTGTATGGTTTTGAGTCATGAGACCTCACTCACTATCATGTGAACAGCATGGGGGAACCATCCTCGTGATCTCATCAAAACCCATGAGGTTTCCGAAAAAATTCAGATTACAATTCAAGATAAGATTTGAGTGGGGACACAGTGTTGAATCATATCAAATATTATGTTTTTATAAACTTCAACATTGTGTTTTTCACTCACCTTCACCATGAATTTTGTTCTCCTTCACCCTATTATTTGGAATGAGTCATGGGGCTTCATGCCACCAGAAATAAATGACTATAACCTAGTTGGTTATTTAACTAAAGAGTAGTAATGTTATCCCTGGATAGAAAGGAGAAGTAGATCTTTTGAAGTAGAAGAGAAAAAAGAATTAAAAATCGATTTCCTCTTTTTTCTTACACCCCTTTTATCCTGGCATTGAACCTGGAGGATGTGAATCTTATGTAGGAAAAAAAAAGGGGAGAGAGAGAAAGAAAAGCAAAACCAGGGAGGGATTTGTTCCAGTTTAAATTTGGGGATTGAATATGTGTCATTTTTAGACTTCTAAAAGATCGAAGAGATATCAAGAATTGCAAAATGTTTAATTAACTTGGGCAAATGACCAAGATCTCTGAAAACATCATGGAAAGACTATGGTCTTAAATTATACCAGGCATAAAATTGAGCAATGTAGCTTGTTAAGGACTCAGAGAACTAAAGAAAATGTACATCCACACACATACAAATTTGAGACATCCCTATCTTATTTATTATGAATACATTTAAAATTTTTGCTCTACCTAGACACTGGTGGGATAGGGACAGTGGTGAAGGGAAAATATAATTCAAGACATTGTATAACATTATAAAAGATTATGATAGATTGTTGGCAAGATTAAAGTTCTTCTCTGTCTACTCCTACTCTCTTGCCTACCCTCTCCAGCCACTAGGCTTTCAGTTGAACTTCAAAAACTGAGAAAATTTATAGTTTTACAGAAAATATCAGTTACAGATAACAAAAATAATGGTATACACTACTTTGTACAATTTGATTTCTAGTATATGAAAGGCACTTTTAAGCTCTTGGAAAACTAGTCCATACTCTGAGAAATACTATTTTTTCATTCCTTTTCTAACAATAATAACTGTTATGAATTAGACTTATGACTATGAGAGACCATAGATTCATCTAGGTAAATTTGACTCGTTTATAGCTTGATAGTCAATAGATCTCAAAGTCACCATGACTGGAAACTTATTGGAAATGTTTCAGATAATAGTTTCAGGTAATGTTTTAACTATCTGATAATCAAGAAACGATAGGTACAAGCAGTTTAAAAACTGAGAGAAGAGTGCAAGTTTAAATACAGGAGTTGGAGAATACCTCCTTTTATTAGGGACATGCTGAAAACAGCAAAGGAGTTATGCATATTGTAACTACTCAACAGGTTTTTCCTGCCCACTGCACAAAGACCACAGCATTGCAGTAGAGAAAGTTTGATGTGAGGCTGGCGACACATGCAGGAGACAGAATTATTACTCAAATTAGTATTGAAGGCTCATAGGTTAGGGGTTTTTCAAAAGTAGTTTGCAGGAAGCAGTGGGGGTAGCGAGGCTGTGGCTACTTGGTGTTGATTTGTTGGGTTGGGGATGAAATCATAGGAAATTGAAGCTGTCCTTTTTCACTGAGTTGCTTCAGAGTGGGGTCAGAGGAGAAGTTGGTGGGTCCAGGTAGAGTCATGGGTGTCAGACATGCAAAAAACCTGAAAAGATATTTCAAAAGGCCAATCTTGGGTTGTACAATAGTGATGTTATTTGCAGGAGTAAATGGGGAAGTTGCATATCTTTTGACCTCCAGAACAAAGACTGGCAATCATTTGTCTCTACCTTTTGTCAGAATTCAGGCTCCCTTCCCTTCCTAGCCTGGTTGTCTCTCATTAGCTTTACGAAGGAGGTTAAGTTTTGGGGAAGGGCTATTATCACTTAAACCAGTGATGGGATCCCTAACCTTTTTGGCACCAGGAACTGGTTTCATGGAAGACAATTTTTCTATGGACAAGATGGGGGATGGTTTTGAAATGTTTCAAGCATGTTACATTTATTGTACACTTTATTTCTATTATTATTACATTGTAAGGTATAATGAAATAATTATGCAACTCACCACAATGTAAAATCAGTGAGAGCCCTGAGCTTGTATTCCTGCAACCAGATGGTCCCATATGGGGGTGATGGGAAACAGTGTCAAATCTTCAGGCATTAGATTCCCATAAGGAACATGCAGCCTAGGTCTCTTGCATGTGCCGTTGCATTGCACAATAGGGTTCATACTCCCATGAGAATCTAATGCCACTGCTGATCTAACAGGAGGCGGAGTTTGGGCAGTAATGCCAGAGATGGGGAATAGCTGTAAACACAGATGAAGCTTTGCTAGCTCGCCCACTGCTCACCTCCCGCTGTGCAGCCCCGTTCCTAATTAGCCACAGACAAGTGCCAGTCCGTGGCCCAGGGGTTGGGACCCCTGATTTAAACTGGAACTTAAATTTTTCCCAAAGCTAGCTTGGCCCAGGAATAATTTAGGCTGCTTGAAGACTAAAGACAAGAGAGGATAAGCTAAATGAGATCCCCACCACTGCCATAATTTTCTCACTGATATTTTTGCAAAGGCAGTTTCTTCTCCCAGTTTCATACGACTACTGGGATTTTTGGGAGGTTCAGGGTTTCATTTATCAATGTTTTATTTTATTATTTTCTTTCTTAGATTATTTTATTTTTTTAACTATGCATTGTACTGTTGAACACTTAGATTAAGAAAATTTTTTAGAAAGTAGAAAGAAAACCTTTGAATTTTTTATTTCTGGAAATTTCCATTTAATATTTACATAGCATGAGTAACTAAAACCATAAATTAGGTGAGACTCCTGTATTCTAACTTCTGCTAGATGGGCATTCTTTTTCTTTGTGCCCTAGATGATGGAAATACACCAAGATAAAATAAGACTAAAATACTCTTGAAAGGCACAGAAGAAAAAAGACTTTGGTGAGTTGTTTAAAATAAAGCAGCTTCAATTATAACTCAATAAAGATTTTTAAAAACAGCTTAGGTAATGGTCAGTAGTTGATGCTTGGGGCTCATAGCTTCTGAACTGGTAGCCATCGAAACCCCCACCGTCCTGGAGTCCTAAGGCGGTAGGATTGACGTTGAACCTCAGTGCACGATTGAGAAGCATAAGCATACTAAGAATTCCCATAGCTTTTTTAAAAAATATGATTCTCCAACTAATGTCTCCACTGATACTGGGCCCAGACTACACTTAGAAACCACTTTTCGGGTACCAATCACATTGTGCTGTAATGTGCAGTTTTGAAACACAGTATTTTGAAGGCTTGGGTAGGAGCCACTCTTTTCCTCCACTATCCCACTAAAACAAGGTAAAAACATCTCTCTGAGGATGGAGGAGGCATCTTAGTTATCTTACGTGACATTACTTGAAAATTTTGAAGAGTCTAAACCAGTTATTATTTTTTTAAAAGTTACTTTAGAGCACTTTTAGGTTCAAAGAAAAATTAAGTGGAAAGTCTAGGTATTTCCCACGCCTCTTGCCGTCACACGTGAAAACCTCTTCTGTTGTCAACATATAAACTTTGTTTTATGTTTTGCAAAATTCAATATCCATTTTAATTAGAGTCCACTAAATTTCAATTTAACTCAAGATCTACTATCATTATCCACTTTCAATAATATTTATTTATTTTAGTTCATCTTTCCTATTACATGTGTATCTTTATTTCTTTCTAAGATATTCAAGATACATAAAATATGAGACAATTAAGGTTGCGTTGTTTAGACAGCTTCCTCAAAGACTAATGAAAAATAATTTTTATCTTCACTAAAAGCCACAGATAACTTGATATGTCCTGTATAGAACCTAATAAAAATATATCAAAATGGAAAAAGAACACAGTTAGTGTTTAATAAATGGAATATGCGGTTGGCCTATAGTAAGGAGTACACATGTAGATTTTAATTGCTTAAGTATCTGGATAAATTGGGAAACTCTTTTTGTGAAGTAAGTAATGGAAAAACCTACTGAAAACAAGATACAAATGACATCATAAATCTTTGACCACTTAGTAAGTAAACAGTTAGTATTGCTTACTTACAAAATCATTTGAGAAAATCATTTTATGTGCACTTATTGTCCGGCAGTATTATCACCCTTACATGTTTTACAGTTAAATTAGTGAAACACAAAACAGTTAACAAAATATAAATATGAAAAGGAGATGGCTTAGAGAGAAGAGTGACTTCAATTCTTGCCTACTCAGAAGAAAGAATTTGACTGAGGAGCGTATGGCAGCATGAGAGACTGAGACAAGTTTTACAGCAGGAGTGAAAGTATATTAAAAAGCTTTAGAACTGGAATGAGACGAAGTAAAGTACACTTGGAAGAGGATCAGGTGGTCAATTTGAGAGCTCAGTGCATAGTTTGACCTTTGACTTGGGGTTTTATACATTGACATTCTGCATGCACGTGTGCTTGGGAGGAGCCTCATGTGTAGGGTTGTTACTAAAGTTGTATGCATGCTCACGTGAGGCATTCTTCTCTTACCAGTCGAATGCTCATATTCCAGTTAGACTGTCATTTTGCCTCTTAGTGCACATACTTGACCCTCTCACCTAACTCCTGAGATCTTATCTGGAAATTGCTGATCACCAGTCTCAGGTGTTTCTATCTTTTGGGAGACTGCCTTTCCCTGACACTGACAGTGACCAATTATTATTCTAGAAAGACATTTTAATGACTGCCTGACCAGAACCTAATGGTTGCTCAACATTCCTGATGGTAGGGAGTTCCTCTCCTGCCCTGCTCATGTCCAACAAGCTACTGTAACATTTCCCCCCTCAAGAGTCCAAGACCCCAATTCTTTTGGGAAAATGGACAAACATTAGTCTTCTGTAACTGCTTCCTGCTAACAGAGGGGCAGTGGTGTTTGTTCTATGGGTCTTGCCCCCTTGCAAGCTGTCAGGGCAAAGTGGCTCTGTGGGTTCATGAAAGTAGTGTCCAGACAGGCCCAAGGAAGACAGGAAAGGATTTCATCTCTGTTGTGTCTCACTGGTGGACAATCTAGGAGTCTTCTGTAAAAGGGTGACACTTGAATATTGAGAGGATGGTATCCCTCACTGAGGATCATCTGGAGCTTGATGGACTGAGGATGAGACAACTTAGGTTATCAGATGTAAAATAATATCAAAAAAGGAAATGAGGGGATGAGGACAGTTTCAAAAAATTCTGAGACTTCCAACATGCCCAGGTTTCTAGTGGCTACAGTCATGCCTGCTAAGAGTTAAGTGCATAGAGTTGTTAGCTGAATCCAACATGTGACCATTTTAAAAATATTTATTTAGATTTTTACATTACTCATCATTCTTGTTTCTTCTGAGCTGCAGCCAGAGTTCACTGGTTGGTTCACAGGAATAAGTTCTATTAGTTTAAGTTGCAGAGAAAAATGCGAAAAACAACTAGTGAAACTAAAATATATTAACAGGTGGACTGTAGTTCTTGAAACATAATTGTTCTGTCTCCAGTCCTCAATTTCATCAAAAATAAATCATGAAACTGGGTGTGGTGGCTCGTGCCTGTAATCCTAGTACTTTGGGAGGCTGAGCGGGGTGGATTGCTTGAGGTCAGGAGTTTGAGACCAGCCTGGTCAACATGATGAAACCCTGTCTCTACTGAAAATACAAAAATTAGCCAGGCATGGTAGTGTGCACTTGTAATCCCAGTTATTTGGGAGGCTGAGGCTTGAGAATTGCTTGATCCCAGGAGACAAAAGTTGCAGTGAGCTGAGATCGTGCCAATGCACTCCGCCTGGGTGACAGTGTGAGATGCAGTTTCAAAACAAACAAACAAAAATCATGATAAGACTGATTTGTTTGCAAAATAAACTTCAGTCTTATTATACTTTACTTGAGTATTTGCATAAATCACAGTAAGAATAATTATTTGCCATATAGGCCTTTAAAAAAAATTGTCCTCAATAGAACTTTGTTCCATAAGGAATCTCAGTTAAGACTTTTTAAAGTCTTAAGCCCAGCCACGGGTTTATGCCATTAAATACCTGTATGAGTTAAGTAAATTCATCTCCTCTTGAGGTCCCATGATAACTTGGGACTTCTGGGCCTGTCAGAAAGTGAAATTCTTTACTTATAACAGGTCAGCAACCCTGTGCAGAGACTGTGTAGACAAGGTATGAGGCCAGTTTTCCCAAGGAGCTTTTATTGGTTCTACAAATTAATTGTGATTCCCTAATGAAAAGCATACCATTTCAGTCAAAGCCTTGGCAAAAAAGCCAGTCTCTTGAATTGTGTCCTGTCGCAAAAGGAAAAAGATTCTCATTGCACTTATGTACATTGTTATATTGCCATAAATTAAGAATACTCAAAAATAGTTTCCACATTCTGGAGAAATCAGATAGAGAGAAAGCAATATGGTCTGAATTTTGTCTACAGGTGTATTCAATTGTTAAAAGTTGTAAATAGCTTAAAACTATTCTTGACCCTGAGAAACAAAAGACCAGCAATGTATTAAGCAAAGAGTCATAAAATGACTCTTTATAGTCAAAAAATATTTTAGTCTTTTATTAATTTAGTACATGTAGTTAACTCCTGTTCTACTTGATATTCATGAACATTTCAGCTCTCCGTGAGAGTCCTGCATGTAATTCCTCCGTTTTAATGTCACAATCATCAGTGTTATCAGAAACTTCCATTCAAGAGCACCTGTCAGATTCCTATAGCTGATTGTAAAACCACCTTCTAAAGAGGATAAAAAAACAACAACAATTGTCTGTGGATGTCAAAGTCTTAGGACAGCTGCTATTAAAGCCACAATAGACTAGGAATGTGGGGTACTTCTGTGACATATGACAATTTCACTTAACAATTACAATTTTTTACTGATAACATACACTAAGTCATATTAAAATTATGAGTTTCTCATAATTTTGAAACACATACCAATAACATATTTATACAAGTACAGTCTAAAGAAAGCCAAGTTTTACCTTTGCATTACTGTACTATTTATGTCTTACCCAATTCTTAATAAAACCTTACGGAAAAATCTATTCAATCTTAGTCAGTTTGACTATAAGTAACATTCTCCTTAGGGGTTGGGATTCTGTCCAAGGAATCCTTCCACCTTCAGGGCAGTCCTGTTTCCAGTGGTGGAGCATATGGCATAAGGAGCAAGCCATGCAGGGCTTCTTCTCACATATCAAGATGGAGCGGTTGGCCTTCCAGTGCCCTGGCTTTCCACCCTGATGGAAATTACCTGGGAAAATATTCTGAGGGTAACCTGGAGGGCATAAATATAAAAGATATTTTATGCAGCCAATATTTGGAACTGCTACTTTTCCTTTTGCCTGTCCTTTTCCTGAGCCCTTTCTTCTTCTTCCTGATCCTGGTTGTAAAAGACCAAGAAAACTATTTTGAAATTGTCAGGCATAGGTGTCCTGGGACCCAGTGCTAGCTTTTGAAGTTTCCTCCAAATATCTGGGGCTACCTGAATTAGGAAACAGTTTTTTTAGGACCAGTTGCCATTCTAGTGTCCCTAGGTCCAGGTTAGTATGTTTCACTAGGACCTCTTCTAGCCTCTCTAAAAAAGCAGTGGGGTTTTCAAGAGGGCCTTGATCTTTTAAGGCCAATTTATTAAAGTTCACAGACTTTGTTCTGGTAGCTTTCATTCCTTCTGTGAGACAGAGGAAATGTGGTTCCTTGCTTATATACCCAGCTGGGTATTATAATCAAAACTGGGGTTAATGTGGTGGCTTCTACAGGGTAGCCACCAGAATCAGGAATATATATTGAATTTGCAAATTATTTGGCTGCCTCCATAACGGTGTCACATTCTCCCTTAGAAAGATTTGCCCTAATATGACTGATAAATCTCTCCACATGAGTTCAAACGTTAAGCCCAGTTTATGAAACCCTTTGATATATTTGTCATGGCCCTTTATAAACTTTCCTAGTTCCAATTTTATGTGGCTCATGTCTTGCATAGTGAATGGAGTCTAGACTCTAGTGTGTTCACTGGGGCTGCTAACCTCTTGAACGGGACATAACTTAAGAAGGTGGTGTCCAGAGGGTGGCCCTGGCTGGGGAAAAGAAGGCTCCAGGGCTGGGACACTTGGATATAATAAAACAGAAGGGGCAGTGAGGTTTGAGTGAAGCTCCACCCTTGGTTCCTCCAAGGCTTGAGCCATGGGTAAACCCAATAAGGGGGGGGGGTCTCCTCAGTCAACTAACGGGGAATGCCTGACTATGGCTGCTATCATTGCTGGTTTAATTTCACAAGCCTGACAAACGTCAGGGTTGTTTCTTAGGCCCATGGAGAGCTGTACATAGGGAATTTCTGCTGACATTCCCTGCTGGTGGTAAAACAAATCTAGTTGATAGATCATAATAAAATTTAGGTTTCCAATTTTGAGCCAAGATTCCTGGTCCCAGAGCTTGTATTCAACCCAGGTTATGTTACAGAAAAATAATTGCCTTTTTCTTTTTTGGGTTTTGGGGTCAAACTTTTTCCCACTCTGGACATGCATTCAAGGGGCATGTCCTGTGGTGTGGAGATGTGATTATCCATCTGCAAAGAGAGAACAGAGGAGAAAAAAAAAAGCAAAAAGGAAAAAGAAGGTATCCCTTCTTACTTTCCTATTATCCTGAACAGGACATCCTCCATTTGTCCTTAGGGTTCTAGAATGAATTGATCTTATCGTGCTCCCTTCACCTTGGTCCCATCCTGTCACAATTACTCACCTAAGAACAAAGGAGATATTGGAGTGAACAGGGGGCCCCCTATTCATCCTTGGGGTTCCAGAATAAATGGGTTTTGCCATGTAGCCCTAACCTGGCCTTTATCTCTGTTCTTATGGTAATCTTTTAGCCTGGGACCATACTTAACTTTTGTCCTATGGTCTCTCATGCCGGTGGTCTTGGGTTAGCCTATATTTTTTTCTTCATGACCTTATAGTAACTCTTGCTAGGAGCATTTTAGTAACAAAATGATTCTCTCTTTCCTCAGAGTCCCATTTTCCATGTTGTTTATGTAGAATCCCATTTTTCAGCTAACTGCCACAAGGGGCCTGGACTTCTCTCCCTTTGAATATGACCTTGAAGGTCTTGATGCATATTGAGAAGGGTGTGAAAGTGATTAGAGAAATGCAGACTACAGGAGGAAATGTGAGGAGGATAGAGGAATACTCACAGAAAGTCTTCATATGCTTGCACAAACAGCAGCTCTTAGATTTCTTTATTTCTCCTTGACATAAAGGAGAAACCTCTAGAATACTTGGGGCCTGGGATAAGGGCTTGCAAATGGCAAAGAATGAATTTCCCCTCTCCCCAAAGGGGTGCTACCTCCAGGAAATCAAGTAGGTGGGGCCTTTCAAGGGCCACTAAATGAGACCCTATTCAAGTGAAAAAGCTGCTTCAAAAGCCACTGGAAAAGTTCCGCCTGGTGAATTATCAGAATGAAAAGTGTATGGCAAGTCATAAAGAGCTGGCAAAGCCAGGGTTCTGATTAGTGTTCATCCTAGCAATGAGCCAGCAGCAGAGAAGGAAGTCATGTGGCATCTGAAGTGAAACCAGAGAAAAGGCAGACTTGTCCCAAGGCTGACAGTCCAGTAGGTGCACAAGGCAATTTCAGAATAAACAACAGAGAAAACAGAAGAATAGGCAATGTGGGGTTTTGAGAAAGAGCCAATTTTAGTAGAAATAGCAGAAGAAACCCCAGACATTGAATGGTCTTAGGCTTTAGCCTTAACACTACTGCAAGCCTCCTGTTCAGGAGGGCCATTACTCTCTCAGTCTACCTAGCGCAGACTCCAGAGGGTTTCCCAGCCCTGTGAACCACTCGTCAGTCTGAACTGAGAGTTCAGCCAAGGGAAACAGAGCTACTATGGCTAAGAGGAATAGTTCTGAGGGTTGGTTAGTAAGCAGAAAAAAAAAAGGGGAGAAGACAACCACGTACAGGGGTTGAATGCCTCTAGCGGAGGAAGGTGAGGCATACCAGGAAATATATTCAAGTGACACAGCACCAGAATATGTTAGCTGTAGCAAATCTGTGCCAGTCTGCACCAACATCAGTTCCTGCCTCCTCAGAAGAAAGAATTCAACTGAGCGGCATAAGGCTGCGTGAGAGACTGAGGCAAGTTTTATAGCAGGAGTGAAAGTTTATTTAAAAAACTTTAGAGCATGAACAAAAGGAAGTAAAGATACTCAGAAGACCATCAAGTGCATGGTTTGACCTCTGACTTAGGGTTTTATATATTGGCATTTCACATGTGTAGTGTCCTGCCAGCACTTGGGAGGGGCTGTGTGTGCAGTGTATCTGCTGAAGTTGTACACATGCTCACCTGCGGCATTCTTCCCTTACCAGTCAAGTGCTCATATACCAGTTAGACTGCGATTTTGCCTCTTACGGTGTATGCTTGAGCCCATTTGCCTAATTCCAGAGATCTTATTGAGAAGTTGCTGATCACCAGTTTCAAGTATTTCTAACTATTGTGAGACTGCCTTTCTCTGGCATCAGCTGTGAGCAGTTATTTTAGAGAAACTGATTAATAACCATCTGATCATTACCTGATGGTTGCCTGACATTCCCGTTGGGGCGAGGGAGGGTCCTCTCCTGTTGTGCTCATGTCTGATTAGCTTCCTACTGTAGCAGTCTCATAAAGTGTTTTATCTCATTACTGTCTGGGGCTCACAGACTATGAAGGCTCTCTGGATTCTGTGCACTTTACATGGAGTTGTAAGCACTATGTACCATGCCTTGAAAGAATTTAAAAAAAAACGAGAGATGAGATCTTTTGTCCCTGCTGTAGCTGCCTTGAAAGAAGGAAAGAAAAGAATGTGAAGTCTTTGTTCAAATGAAAATTTCTAACAAGTATTTCATTTTGTTAAGTACATTGCTGGTCTTATTTTAAGTAACATAATGTTAAGAATTATAATGGAACACACTTATTTTCAAATTAAAACTTACATATCTGTAAATGAAAATAGGAAATTAGTCATTTAAAATAATTCCTTGCTCAATTAATGTATTTATTGAAAAGTTCAGCTAAAACTTCAATTACTGTATTAAAAGAAATTCTATTTTCCCTTTATGCTATTTTCCTTGGTTATAGCCTCATTGGTGCTTCTTCAATACTTTTAGTCTTGTTTTGTTTCTTATATTCCCTTTATTTCTTCATTAACCCTGTTACAGTGAAACCCTTTAACATAATATTAAAATTGTGCTAAATTTTATATGATTTTTCTATGATTCAGAAAGATCTTTGAGGTCCTTCTGGGTCTTCAGTCTTCATTATGTAAAGAAAGTACTAATAACAGATCAATACATTTATCACACTGTATTTTACTTATTGCTTACTGTCTCACCTATATAATTGTGATGTATAAGAACATTACTTGTCTTAGTGTAATACCTATGATATAGGAAATGATCAACTAATATTTGAATGTTACGGCAAATGGAGAAGTAAAGTGATAATATCAGATACTTGTTTTAAAAACTCATAAACATCACATTTTCCAAAGAATGTTATTTATTGCGTTCTAGAAAAATATTTATAAAATTGTTTCTAAATATTTGAGATAGTTTAAGATGTGTTCCAAGTATGACTTCAGTGTTCCACCCCTTCTCTCTACAATGCCTTCAAGGAATATATATGTATAGGAGACAATGTCAAAATAAGCTATATAGTGCTTTATTACTGTCCTGTCCATGTCCTCACAATGGAATTTCAGAAGTCTATAAACTTCTCTGGGCTGTTTAAATAAAAGATCACTTAAAGTATCTGGCTGAATCATTTTAAATGTCCTAAAAGTACAAATGCCCAATTTGTAGATTTTTTGAAGTCCAAATATGAGACTTGAAACTTGTCACTAAATAAAATGAAAAACCCACTGTTGTAGTCTCTTAAGGCTACTATTACCAAATGCCATAAACTGAGTAGCTTATAAACAACAGAAATTTATTTCTTATAGTTCTGCAGCCTGCAAAGCCCAAGATCAAAGCACTAGAGGAGTCTTCATTTCTGTCTGAAACTTCATCAGAATCACCTTTACAGTCCAAACTTCCACCAATATTCTGTTCAAGACCACTTAGGTATTCTCTAAGATGGAGATTCTCTACGGTTCTCCTCTCTTCTGAGGCCTCACCAGAATCACCTTGTCAGTTTACTAGAAGCTTTTCTAGCATGCCCTTTAAAACTCTTCCAGCCTCTATTCATTCCACAGTTTCGAAGCCACTTCCGTATTTTTAGGTATTCGTTTCAACAATACAACCATTTTTCAGTACCAATTTTCTGCTTAGTCCATTTGGAGGGCTGTAACGAAATACCCTAAACTGGGTAACTAATAAACAACATAATTTTTTTTTTTTTTTTTTCCTCACAATTCTGGATGCTGGGAAGTTCAAGATCAAGGTTCTGGCAGATTTGGTGTCTGGCAATGACCCATTTTAAGGATCATAATTGGGCCTTCTAGATGTGTCCTCACCTAATGGAAAAGACAAGGGAATATCTCTGGGACTTTTTTATAAGGGCACAAACCCCACTCATAAGAGACTGGCCCTCATACCTGACCACCTCCTCAGGTCCTCACCTCCTAATACTGTGACATTGGTGATTGTATTTCCACACAAAAACTTTCGGAGACTAACATTCAGATCATAGCACACAATCAATAGTAAAATGGCAGTGAAATTAGAGAGAACTAAAGGAAGACTGAGCAAGGCAATTTTAATGCTTTCAAATGGATAACTCGTATGTCAGCCCCAATCTTCAACCAAATATGGTAGCAGATATACTCTAGTAGCCCCATGGTTGATAGAGAAGCCAAAGAAGGGAAAAGAGATATCTGGGCTTGAGCCAAAGTCTTGTTATCTTGTATATATAGAGGAAAAAGAGCTAAAAGAAAATACTTTATTAATATATGATAACTTGAGCAAATTCAACATATCTACCTTTTAAAGTTTGGCCCAATTCTCATGCTTAAATCGTATAAATAGAGGTTAGAATTTTTCCACTTCAACTTTAGAGAAATCATGTCTTCAATCTTTACTAAAGATGAGTTACAGTAGGAGCAATTAATGAGAAGTGAAAGTAGAAGAATACAAACAAGACTTGAGTGTCCCTTAAAAGCTATTCATCTCTTTATTTGATCCCATGTTCCCTAGATGCTATTATAACTTGTTATTTAATCTACAAGATTTACTAGGTTTAGGTTTTAAAATTGTCATCAAAACATCAATAAAATTTAATTTTAAACTTTTGTTATTGCATTTAAAAAATTATATGTGAAAATACTACCAAGGTTTCATTAATAATTATTATAATATTTTGATAATATGTTTCATTAATGCATAATAGATGCACATACTTTCAGGATATATGTGATAATTTACTACATTCATGTAACATCTAAAGATGAAATCAGTGTACTTAGTAATATCCATCACTTTGTCTTTCCTTTATGCTAGAACCATGCTAATTCTTCTCTTCTAGCAATTTCGAAATATACAATAGATTATTGTAAACTATGTCATCCTACTGATCTATCTAACCCTAGGTCTTATTTTCTCTATCAAATGCTATATTTCTACCTATTAATTAACTTGCCTGAATATGCTAAATCTCACCTGATAATTAATACTTCTAACATACTCTTTCCATGTACCCACAAAAATGAAAAAATAATTTTAAAAATTCATGTATATGTCTTCAAAGTTTCATTTTAAATCAAAAGAAAAAACTTTTTTTTCTTTTTACAACATAATATATTATTTGCAGATATTAAGGGAACTATTATTACCTTTAGTGAGAACATTAACATTGTTATATTTGTTTCCAAATACAGTGAGTCACAACAGTTCAGAACTCTTTCATGGTTTCAAGTAATTTACGCTATTATTGTGCAGTTATATCGGCAAGACATTGCCCGGTCATGATTCAATCACTTAAGTTTCAATTTATTTAAATTTCCTTTAGATAGCTTTGTATATTTTCTAGTCCTGCGTTAGATATCTCATTACAACCAGCTATGTCAGAATATAAAACTTATCATTCATATAAAACTGTACACTTAACATTATTTCTACAATTTCATTATTTTATAATAACCTAGGTTTTATTCCTTCAGAACACTTTAAACTTTTTTTCTATGAGTACTTTGCTAGAAACTTGATATTTTGACTCTAGATGATTTTTTTAAAAAATCTCTTTATATTATCTGCATAATGTAAAATTCATAATCAGAAATAATTTTATAATCAATATGATATGATATACTCATTTTATGCATATTTAAACTAACTTACTCATTTTTTTAGATTATTACCTAATGATACTTACTTTAAAATAGAGACAGTAATATTACATTTTCTTTTAGTTAGACTTAATTTTTTAATCCACAATTATGCATATTTGCTGTTTGGAAGAGATATGATTAAATTATATTTGGGTAAATTGTTCTGCACTATTTTTATGCAATTTAGAACTGTCATTTTAATGGATTTATGCAGCTGTTTCTCAGTTATACTGCTTCAGAAGATTTGCTTTTTGACAATCGTTTTCATATAGCTGTATTAAGTAATAGCATAGAATTGGATAATCTAAATCATTCTATTTTATGCTATACTAATTTTAAAGAAACTCATCATGCCCTAAGCATCTCAGTTATTTGATATATTGAGAGTATTAAGAACTATGCTGACTTATTCAAATTGTTTCATGAGTTAGCTCAAATAAGAGATGACTTGTGAGAGAAAACGTTTTTTAAAATTCCACAAATTCAACACAACAAAAATTATTTTATATAAATAAAATATTTATAGAGGGTAGTTCAAAGTAATCATATCAAATCTACTAATAAATTTCTAAGAACTGCGTTTGTAAAAATTTACTGAATATTTTTATTTCTTTATTTCTTCCAGACTCTGATCTTTACCTATGCTAAACAGGACAGTCTGCATCAGGTAGAATAAACT
>NW_016807931.1:796270-833990 GCF_001698545.2 Rhinopithecus bieti
CGTTTGTAAAATTTACTGAATATTTTTATTTCTTTATTTCTTCCAGACTCTGATCTTTACCTATGCTAAACAGGACAGTCTGCATCAGGTAGAATAAACTCAATCTGCCATTGGCCTTGTTCATCTTTAACTTGAAACGGCTTCAGTTATGGTTAGAAATTTGTAAAAGTTACAGAAAAATCAGTCTTACTTATCAGGTCAGAAATGATTTCTCCAGAGTTTTCTTATTTTAATGGAGTTACTACAAACATAAACCACTGGCCACTAATTCTCTAAGAACTAGATTATAATAAGATACATTAAATAATATATTGCAATATAATTTTATTGTCAAATATTCATACTTCCTTAAAATTATTACTATGAAATAAGACATTGTTGATGTTCATACCATAAACAAGTGTCATCAGCATACTTGTGTTTCATAAGTTGAATGTAATGAAAGCATAATTAATTTGTATCACAGATGCATAGAATCTCATCTTCTGATATTAGAATAGCAGCAACATCAAACACACAGATATTACCAGAAAGACTTTAGACCAGTGCCTCATACTTTATATATTATTAATTTCGATTTTCAACCTAGTGACTACATATAACTTGTTATACATGTAAGAACCCTTTTGATATATGGTTTGTACACCAAATGATTTCTATAATTTAAAAAATATGATAATTGAGAAATCCAATCATTTAAATATAATTTGGTCTTGCATATTTGAAATAGCACCGCTAAAGTTGAGACAATGCTAATCACAACTTTTGTCCTTTTAAGAAATATAAAAGTCTACATTTAATCCGATAGCATATATAAAGATGTAATATTCAACATATAAACACCTTGACTAATAAGAAACTATTCAATGTAACTTTGCACTCATAGCTGTCAACTTGAAAAAACAAACAGTGTTAACTATAAATAAGAGAAGTTGTATATAAACTGGCTAAATCTTCAGCAGTGATCCAATAATTGAAAAAGAAATGAAATTACTTTAGAATTTTATTTAATTAAAATTAGCAAGAACATCAAAATTACAAAGAAAATAACATGAACTCTATGTTATTAAATGTATTAGTTTATGTAATATAAAATCTCTTAGAAAATTATAGAGAATTACACTTTGTAGAACCCCAAAAAAAAACATTATTATAAATCTTGCCATAAAAAATCCCTATTGAAAAAGTTGACTGTTTTATTGTTAGCTGTAACAAATGTTCAGAGGCAGATAACTATAATATTTCATCATTTTTTTTCAAAGAATACAAAAATAGAAAGCAGTCTAAATTATTTTGAAAATAATGTAATAATACTATTGGATAAATTATAGACAATCATAATCATAAACATAGAATCAGCAGAATAAGCTTAAAAATTCATAGAAATAAATAATGACCATGTTGGATATTCTTCAAAGATTTTAAAATTCGTTCAATGTAAAATAAAAATTCATATAATTAACAGATCAAAGTTTTCATGAAGTATCTTATTTATAAGAAAGTTTAGTCGATATGCCAGGTATATAATCAAAATATAAAAGCCAATTTTACTATTTTATACCTAAGTTATAAAATACTTTTAAAAAAGATTCCTGTAAGGGATATTTTGATCTCCTGCCCATAAGCACCTTCTGTAATAAAGCACTTATTACTATTACTCCCAAGAAATCAGAGTTCTGTTCCTAAATAGTCCCTGCTGTCGTCTCCCTTTAGAGATTGCTTTGGTCAAATAAAGGCACCTCCACCAATAACAGTATACAAGCCTCACTACTTGGGCCCTACTTTCCCCCTGAGGAACATTCTGTACTCCCTTTTTAT
Source organism: Rhinopithecus bieti (assembly GCF_001698545.2). Lineage (NCBI taxonomy): Eukaryota > Metazoa > Chordata > Mammalia > Primates > Cercopithecidae > Rhinopithecus > Rhinopithecus bieti. Next base: position 798,089 of record NW_016807931.1, read on the forward strand.
ACCCCTGGATATGAAGCCTGTTGGATATCCTTAGGAGCTTGGAGATTGATATGCCTAAGAGTTATTCTTGTGCTCCATAGATATGTGTCAGATCCAATAGGGTGGCCTGGTGAGTGGGATGCTTCCACTGACAGTATTTCTTTTGTGGAATTTTGTGCTATTGAGTAACCAGGAAGGGGCTGGCATATTGGTTTTGCATTACTCTCAAGGTTATACACAAGATTCATTCAGGACTCTGGGCTACTAATTGCCTACTGTTTTATCTTGGGTTAGAACTATGAGTATGAGGTGTTTGGTTGGCCTCTACTCACACGTGTTTTCACTGCAGCTTCACCTCTGGTTTAAAATATCTGAGGTTTAAGGGGTCATTAACGCTCTCTGTATAGTTTAACTGGTGATATCCACAGCCCATGCATTCAGCAGGCTTCATGCCACGTGTTAGGTAGTTTTCAAGCATGGTATCATTTATCCTGTGAGCTTTCAGCACTCTTGCTCCACAAAACCAACAGACCCTTTAATTTGATATCCTTTCTTGACTTTGTTATGAATGGGGAATATTACAGCCTCCTTAGTCGGTCTTAAGCCATGGCAGAGAAGGGGTAAACATTACTTCCTGAATGAGACCTCTCTTTTTGCACTGCCCAGAGCTACCCACCTGCCCTCCCTGATGAAGTGTGGAAGACTAGGGTGTGGTCATCACTGAAAAAGATTGCATTCTAAAAATGAAGTGATTATGTCCTAAAGAATTTAAGAGATAACATGGTTGGAAGATGTTTTGTTTTACATCATTATGAAATCTCAATGGTAAATTTAACACGGCAAGAATAGGAATTCTCATTCACATGTTCCTTAACATTCTTGGTAAGACATCCATCTGTGACTGTTACTAAGATTATGCAATAACAAATTTTGAGAGAGTCATTGAAAACCAACATTTATGGGGGATGATGAAGCGCCATGAGTATTGATGTAATCAGCATCGGCAGTGAGTCCTGGAAGGAACTGAAAAGGCAAGAAGATCTGTATTATAGGTTTAATACAAACAGGTTCACAAGAGCCATGACATGAATTAATGAGTAATAACTGCAGTGATATTATTTGGCCATGGTGGGAGATACACACATTTAGTGAGAAAGAACATGAATACATGGTTCCTGTATTTGGATGGTAAACAGTAATTCTTGTACTTTACAGATAATCTTCACATGCATTAATTGGACAATAAACAAATTCTTAAATACCTCTATTCTATCTATCCAAATCTATATCATTAAACTACTCTACATCACATGAATGCATGCATTTTATACTTCGGTTTGAAAATAATTGTTTATAAAGACAGGACCCCTGCAAACTCTATTTGCCCAGGGTCCTCATAAACTAGGATTGATCCTGTATGGTTGTAGGAAAGATATCTATATTAAAAGTAAGGAAAACACCTTTCTACTTCACATCCTGTAGGAAAAAAAATGTATTCCAAATAGTTTATACATTTTACATTTTTGGAAATACACAAGACTATCTTTATACATCTGAGACATGAAAAAACTTTTTAAAAATATAATGTGGAGTTTGGACCACTTCCACGAGAATCTCCTATATGCTTACACTGTTGTGTATATTATTTAAAAATATTTCCTTATCCATATGAACAATGATATTTGTGTTGAAACTATAATATAGACCTTCTTAACTCTTCAGTTCCCTTTACCATTTATGTAATGCTATGCTGATTACACATTTATTCCAAAGGCTGTGTCATCCGCCATGAATATCAGTTCCCAATGACTTTCTTAAAAGTTATTACTGTGCTTTCTTAATAATTATTACATATGCATGCCTTACTCATCTATGTGAATCAAAGGTTGACAGATATTATCTTGAGTATACAGTATTTTCAAGGTAAATGTGATTGATATGAATGTCCCATCCATATCTTCTAGTTAATTACTACATATTGTTTCTATTTTGTATTGATTTTTGCAGGCCTTCATGACTACCAACAGCCAGCACCTGTGACTCTTTGTAAAGAGTTTACTCTTGTAGAAGAAAATGCACCAACAATGTGAATGAAAACCAGAAATTCTAGGAAATAGATCACTTTCTCCATCAACACAACTAATGAGTGACATAAACTGGTGTACGATTCATTACTTTTCCAGGAGAATGAATCTGAGATGTATGGTCTACTTTACCTCCCAAATATAACTTCCTTGATAATATGCTTTTGCTGAATTTTCCCTTTTACCTTAATTCCTCACTTTCCTATCATTATTTTCCTGAATAAACTACTAGCACTTAGATTCTTGTCTCAGGTTCTGGTTTTTGTGAAACCATAGTAAGACAGTACCATATGTGATCCTGGGAAGCAAAGCCTCAGGATTGGGTTCTAGAATTTGATCACTTTTGGGTCAGGTATTTTATTTTTAAAAGGGCCATGTTATTAAAGGCAAGGAAGTGGTAATAAACTCTGGCATGATGATTTGAGACAGTGTAGATAAAAGAGGACACATTGCTTTACTCAGAATCTCTAGCATTGGCAGTCTGCAGGGAGAAATAAAGTTGTAAAGAGGATAGAGCTTTTTGTTGTTAACTGTCATTGAGTTCTTGAAAAGAAAAATAAAAAACAGCAACTACTGATCAAATATGAACTCAGAGCTCAGAGGCTCTGTAAGCTCTCAAGGTCATAGGCTCTGTAGCAAAGAGACCGTCGTCTCCTGCAGCTGGAGGGAAATCTGCACAGAAAAATGCCTAAAACCTGATTATGGGAAAAAAAATAGAAAAAATGCATTTCTGGACCAATACATCTTCTACAGAAAAGCAACGGTCTTGATAGGGAAGGAGTGGTATCTGAAGTAGAGACATCTCAGTGACTGCAATTGAGAATCTTGAACACCTCGGTTTCCATGACCTCTCTGGGCTGTCATAAGTGGCTTTCTTTCTCATGCTAAAGGATATCAAATTACCTTTGATTGGAGACTTCAAAAAAGCAATATCTGGGCCGGGCGCGGTGGCTCACGCCTGTAATCCCTGCACTTTGGGAGGCCGAGGCAGGTGGATCACGAGGTCAGGAGATCGAGACCATCCTGGCTAACATGGTGAAACCCCGTCTCTACTAAAAATACAAAAAATTAGCTGGGTGTGGTGGCGGGCGCCTGTAGTCCCAGCTACTCCGGAGGCTGAGGCAGGAGAATGGCGTGAACCCGGGAGGCGGAGCTTGCAGTGAGCTGAGATCGCACCACTGCACTCCAGCCTGGGCGACAAAGCGAGACTCCACGTCAAAAAAAAAAAAAAAAAAGCAATATCTGAGGCAATTACTTGTCTTCCTCTAGATCTGACTTCAACCCTCACCATTGTTACTTCTGGAGCAATGATTAGTGCCAAATCAACCACAGAATGACATGGACACGCCGGGCGCGGTGGCTCAAGCCTGTAATCCCAGCACTTTGGGAGGCCGAGACGGGTGGATCACGAGGTCAGGAGATCGAGACCATCCTGGGTAACACGGTGAAACCCCGTCTCTACTAAAATACAAAAAAACTAGCCGGGCGAGGTGGCGGGCGCCTGTAGTCCCAGCTACTCGGGAGACTGAGGCAGGAGAATGGCGTGAACCCGGGAGGCGGAGCTTGCAGTGAGCTGAGATCCAGCCACTGCACTCTGCACTCCAGCCTGGGCGACAGAGCAAGACTCTGTCTCAAAAAAACAAACAAACAAACAAACAAAACAATGACATGGACACGTTAACCAAGGCCTCAGATTCATTAGGGATGAAGATCTAGGTTACACTATATGACAAGAAACAGACGTTAACATCCGACTTTAAGAGGAGGAATATCTAGAATATGTGATGGCAAAGGCGGAAGATAGTAAATGTCAGTTGCATCCCCAGGACCAAAACAGCAACATTTTCTATAGCTTATTCTACTAAATCTCCTAATGTACATCTATTTTTTCACAGAATTTCAATAACCATCACCTTGAAAAAAATCAATCAGATAGAAAGAACTTAATATGGGCTCTGAATGCACCTGTGTAGTTTGAGGATTCTATATGTTCACTTTAAACCTAATTTCCATGTACATCAGCTCAATTTCCAATTGCCAGTAATTGCATCTTTGTCAGAAGGAGTATCAGTCAGAGTTCAACTATAGAAGCATATATATGTATACATTTATCTGTGTGTGTGTGTGTGTGTGTGTGTGTGTGTGTGTGTGTGTGTGTGTATAATTAGCATTGGCTTAGCTCACACAATTCCAGGAGTTGGCCAAGCAAGTCTGAAATGTACAGGGAAGGCAAATTTAGCAAGGGAGAACATAGCAGGCTGGAACACATTAGTGGGGTCAAAGCTCTTCCATAACGGCAGCATTTCTTCTCTTTCAGGGAAGTTTTAGGCTCACAGGTAAAGCCTTCCAACAGATTTAGTCAGGATCAGCCTGATTATCCAGGATAATCTTTACTTAAAGTCAACCAAGAGTCTGTTAAATTACATCTGGAAAATCCCTTAACAGCAGTACTTATATTCATATTTGACTAAATAACTGGGAACTGTAGTCTAGTTAAGTGAACACATTAAAAAAAAAATGACATAGGAATTTTTCTGGTAGAAAGAGATCAGTCTCTCTATGCATGGGGCCAGGCTGGCAAAACCAGATGGATAACCAGTCTCTCTCAAAGAGCACTGTCAATAATCAATCAGCCTTCTAGCCCAATAGGGGGAATAACTCCAAAGTCAATATTCTGTACTGGCTCTCAGAGATCCTGAGTGGGATAAAGTTCCAGCTGCGTAGTGTGGTACTTGCTTAATAATTTACTGTCCCTGTCTTCTTTATATTTCCTGTTATTCTACTGACTTTTCCTATGGTCATCTTCTAAATAAACAACTTTCCCTGGAAACCTTGCCTCCAGGTGTCCGCTAAGGGAAGATAAACTAAGACAAAAGTAGTACATTACAATATTGCTTAAGCACTGTCAAGAAAATATTAGCAGGTTTATTTTAAAATTTTATATAATTATATTTAATTATTGGTATCATTCTTAAATGAAAAGGTAGTTCAGCTATATAGAAATATCAAATAGACATTCTTAAAAAAATTTTAAATCTGAGTGATGTAAATTTTGAAGGCAAAAGTATTTCTTCTTTTCTTTTCATGATTAAATTAGTGATATGGGTGTACATATGTTGAACATCATTGATTTTTCAAGCTGCTATGCCCTGAATATCTATGAGGAAAAGAGAAGTTCTTGAAAGTTAAGCAGGATTTTTAACTGCAAATACCACGTTTACATATTTACATGGGCAATTCAATTATAAATTGTTGCCATTTATTTACGTATTTTTTAACTATCTGAAATATTGAGTTAGAAAGAGTAGAATGAGAAGATGAGCAAAGGAATCGGTAATTTGATTTTGCTAGCTTGTAGAAATTGGTTTAATTTTCTATTAATAAGCGAAGATATCCTCTAAAATACTTGCAAATAACTGATATTATTTTTCCTCTTTCAATAAGCAATTGTAGTCTTCAATGAGGATTTCATTTCAATAGCTTAAGTATTCTTTTATTAAAGCATTTCTAAGTTGCTGAAGATTTTATTGCATTATGAATACACAATTTTATTCCCTTCAGCTTGAAATCTAGACTACCTTCTCCAAAAATTGCCCTCATCCTTAACCTACTGCTTTTGGTAAAATGCAATTTACTGCTCTGTATAAACTGAGGATTATAGAAAAATTCAAGACATCTTCTTAACTGTACTCTCATTATTTTGTCTGCTAAGGTAAAACTAAACTAGTATGACTAAAGGTGAGGATATTAAAATAGTCATGTTCAAGATTATTAAAGTATTTGGAGTAAAATGTAGCAATTTTCCTGCATTACCTTAGTAAATTATGGGTTGTTTAATGGGCTGTTTCAGAGTAGAAAATGAAACTTACTTCTTGGAGCAATTTAATTTGTTCAATAGATTAGTATGCTTCATGATATTGTCTTTAGGGGGAAAAAAAGTATATTACAAAGAGAAAAGGTACCATAAACCATTATTACAGATTTTAACGACTTTTAAAAAGCAACCCTACAGCCTTTGAACCCTAGGCAAATGTTCACATAGCTATGTATTTTTTATTAGAACATCTGCTTTCTGAAAATAATAACTTATGTTTGAAAATAATTCAATAGAATACTGGGTCTGAGAATCTTAAGGACAAGTGTGAAATTATTTTATCTTCATGTTCTGGGAGCTCTGGACAGCTGATCAAGACAATGAAGAGAGCATCTGCTCTAGGGGTAACTCATGGGATACTTGCCAAATTGTGCTCAGAAACAATTGAGACACAAAAGAAAGAGAGCTTCTAATCACATTGCATTTACAATGTTGCTCAAATCTAGAAACTGCAATTTAGAATTAAATAGATTGAGCATTGAAGAATTTTTAATTAACAGATTATTCCAGTAATTCATATATTTCTCACCAGGTGACTGAAATGAATTTCCACCCAGGTTTTGTTTCCATATGTCACAAAATTTCTGACAAAATAAGCAACACATTGATGTACTAATTTTGTGATTAATTTTATAAGCACACTGCCATACCAAGGACAGGAAAATAAAAGTCATTCTACTAGATGATATTCTCCTTTTAAAAGTTCATTGTCAATGGTACTGTTTTTTTTTTTTTCTGTATGATAGCACTATTCCCAGTTGTTAAAATCATGGATGCTTTAAAAGATAATTGATGGTTTCAGTGAAAAATACAAGTCATTTAGGCAGTATAAAGTTATTGATAAAGGAAAGAATATTGCTTTTCTTCAAGTACATGTATACTTTGTCAGGATATACCATTGTCCATACTTTCTTCCATTGATTCGAACTCTTTCTTGATGTAAGTGTTTGAAAATAAAAGCTCATAGCTATTAGAAGGAACCTAAAGAGTGCTAGAATGTTATAGATCCTTGTTTTTGTTATTATTAGTTATGATTAATATATTTCTCCCTTCGATTTCTATTCACACAGTTTAAGTTGTTACCATCGGCAATAAGAAAAAATGACAAAGAGACCCAGAATATGCCATTGTGGCCTAAAAACTATTTTGAGCTGAAGACATTTGAGAATGAGCAGATGCAGAAAGAGATTTTGTCTGACCCTTGTCCCCACCCCTAGAACATCTGCCTAAAAACTGAAACTATCAGAAAAAAATTTCAACTGCTACAACAGGGTGATTATGGTTGACAAAAATATATTTAAAAATAACTAGAAGAAAGGAATTGAAATGCTCCTACCACAATGAAATGGTAAATGCTTGAGGTGATGGACAACCCAATTACCCTACTTTGATCATTACACATTGCATGCTTATAACAGAACATCACATGTATCCCATAAATATATACAACAATTATGTACCATAATAATCTAAGAATATTACATTCAACTCTCTTAAATTTTCCTTCAATGGAGGCTTCCTGTACTCGGCCTGAGGAAGTTCACTCTCATCACTGATGAAAGCTGGCACTCTGATGAGAAGTAGCATAAATAAACACGGTCACAAGAGTCATACTTTCCATCTACTCTCCCAAAGACCCTAATTTTTTTCCTAAAATTGTTTGTTGTTCTATAACTTCTCCTTTCCTCTTTCTCCTTCCCCTTTTAAGATATTATGCAAATTAAATTCTAGTTACTTCTTTCAGTTACCATCTTTGCAAGTTCCTACAAACATACATGAGTAAACTTTGTTCCTTCTCCTGTTAATCTGTCTTCTGTCAGTTAATTCTCAGACTTCAAAGACAAAACCTAAGGGAGTAGAAGAATGTTTTCCCTCTCCAGTGATGACATTGACAACAAAATAATTAATCCTATATAAAATTCCAGCTTTTTTTTCATTTTTTCTCTCCACTTCATGTTCCTTCTATTCTCTCAATTAAATATGCTTACAGACTAAACTCTTTTATCTTTTTTCTGTACACTTTGCTTGCTCCCTCATCATCCTAAAATCTGTCATAGCAATAATATCAAATATTATAAATTATGAATTTAGTGACATCTCATAAGAGCTTTCATTTCTCACACATCAACTGCAGTTAAATGAAGTACTTTACAGGAGTGTGCTTCCATGGATTGCTGAAGCAAAAACATCCAGGGGCCAAACATGAAAATGATGAGGATGGAGGAAAATGTCAATGAAGTTCACTTGCATTCTCCTTTGACTTTCCACAAACTTGAATGACTTAAAAGTATTTTACAGACACTTGGATTTACATTCATAGTTTTTGTGTATGCACCCAAGGTGATATGCTCAATTTTAGGGCCAGAGTTGCAGCAAATGATTTCTAAAACATCATCAGACATTTCCAAATAAACACAATATTTTCAACAGTATTCTATGTATTCTATGCTTCGTTGCTTTAGTACTGAGTTTGTACTCTCTCACAATATACCTCATCGTTAATATATGTAATAAGAGAATTGTCATCATATTTCACTTAATCAATCTTTTAGATTTATGAAAATAATTTTTCCCCTATCACTATCTAATCTATACTTGTAATGCCTGTGCAGTATTCATTGTCACATCATTGATACTACAACCCGGGATATCATAGGATACAATTATCTCAGAATTTCTTTGCAAATGTATACCCCACTTCTTCTGAATAAAGAAAATAGCACGCATTGACAGTATGGTTAAAGTTGTTGTACTTACTACTTAAAGGTACCCTCTTTATTCTTTCTTCACTTTTTGTGTGTCCAGGTATGACATTAACTAGTCAGGATACTTCTGTGTATGTGTGTGGGGGGACACATTTTTTGCCGTCATTACACACCACACATTATTTTGCTAGTCTTTCTTTTTCAAAGTGAGACATATAAATATTGGAAACAACAGCTAAACTGGTTTTTCATAAAAGTTGATTAGCAGTGAATGAGTAAGACAAGCCTCAAAAGAACTTAGTAGGGAAATAACAGCATCACTGAAACATTTTCAATAGGAGGAGTCAAAATATCATATAACTTCAATCTTAAAGTGATCATTTAGAATGATGTTTTAAAATTTTTTTAATTGACACATAATTATACATATTTTGGGGATACAGGATGGTGTTGGGATACATGCATACATTGTGGAATGATCAAATCAGGTGAATTAACATATCCCTCACCTAGAACACTTGTCATTTCTTTGTGGTAAAAACATAAAATTCTCTCTTCTAGCTACTTTGAAATATATAACACATGATTCTTAACTATAGTGAACTTGTTATTCTATAGAACACCAAAATTCATTGCTCCTAGCCAACTGTAACTTTGTATTCATTGACCAACCTCTTTGCATCTCCCATCCTACAGTTCCCAGCCTCTGGTAACCACTATCATACCTTCTACTTCTATAAGATGAACTTTTTAAGATCTAGAATGAGTGAGATCATGTGATCTTCATCCTTTTTTTCTTGAACATAATGTTGTCTAGGTTCATCCATGTTGTTGCAAATAACAGAATTTAATTTGTTTTTTATAAGTGGATAGTATTCCATCATGTGTATATACAACTTCTTTATATCCATTTAATAATTGATGGATGATTAGGTTGATTCCATATCTTGGCTACTGTTAATTGTGTTGTGCAATAATCACAGAACTGCAGATATCTCTTCAACATACTGGTTTCAGTTCCGTTGTATATATACTCACTACTGGGATTGTTGGATCATATGGTAGTTCTATTTTTAATTTTTTGAGGTATCTCCCTACTGTTGTTCACAATGGCTATACTACTTTACACTCCCAATAACAACATATGCATACCATTTTTTCTCCACATTCCTCCAGTATTTCACATTTTTTTGTCTTTTATTATAATAGTTACAGATTTTGTTAGGCCACAAAACTAGTCTCAAACATTTTAAAAATAATCAAAATCGTATAAGTATCTTTTCTGACCACAACGGAAACAAAGTAGAAATCAAAAGCAAGAGGAACTTTGGAAGCTATACAAATACATAAAAATTAAATGATATGTTGCTGAACAACCAATGGGTAAATAAAACTAAAATGTAAATGAAAATTTTATTGAGACAGGTGAAAATGGAAACACAACATGGCAAAACTGTGGAATACAGCAAAAGTAGCTGAAAGAGGGAAGATTATGGCAATAAACACAAACATCAAAAAAGTAGAAAGTTCTCAGATAAACAATTTAACTTTGCACCTCAAGAGAGTAGAAAAACAGAAACAAATTAACCAAAAATGTAATAGAAGAAAAGAAATAATAAAGGGCAGAGGAAGGTCAGGTATGATTACTCATGCTTGCAATTCCAGGACTTTCGGAAGGTGATGAGGGAGTACTGCTTGAAGCCAGGGTTTGCAACCAGCCCAGGCAACAGACTAATATTCTGCAGGGACTACAGGCACAGAGCTATGATTGCACCACTGCAATCCAAACTAGATGACAGAGCAAGACCCTGTTTCTGTAAATGAAAAAAAAAAAAAAAAAAAAAAAAAAAAAAAAAAAAACAGAAAAAAAAAAAAAGTAAAATCACAGTGCAAAAAAGTTTTTTTAAAGATGAGTTTTTTTTTGTAAAGGTAACAAAAAAGATAGACAAAATCAACAAACCTTTGGCTAGACTAAGAAAATGAAAAATAACTCCAATAAATAAAAGTGGAGATGGAAAAGAAGACATTACATCTGCTAACAAGAAATACGAAAGATCATTAGAAACTATTATAAACTACTACATTCCAATGAACGGGAAAGCCTAGAAAAATAATGAATAAATTCCTAGATACACACAATTAACTAAGATTAAATTATAAAGAAATAAGAAAATGTAAACAGATTAATAACAAGTAAAAAAATTAAATCAGTAATAAGCAAAGTCCCCCAACAACAACAACAAAAATATGCCTAGGATCTGATGGTGTCACTGCTTAATTCAGGGAATTTATCCAAACACATTCTATGGAACCAGCATTATGCTGATACCAAAATCAGCAATGAACACCAAAAAAAAAAAAAAAAAAACTACAGATCAAAAACTTTGATTAAAATACATGTGAAATTCTTCAACAAATACTAGCAAACAAAATCCTACAGCACATCAAAAGATCATTCCCATGATCTAGTGGGATTCATCACCAGGATTCAAGAATGTGTCAACATAAGCAAATTAATAAACATGATACAACACTGACATGATTTGGCTGTGTCCCCACCCAAATTTCAACTTGAATTGTAATCCCCATAATTCCCACATGTCATGGGAAAGATCCAGTGGAAGGTAATTGAATAATGGGAGCAGTAACCCTCTTGCTATTATCATGATAGTGAGTGAGTTCTCAGGAGATCTGATGGTTTTATAAGGGGCTTTTCCTTTTTGCTTGACACTTCTCTCTCCCGCTGCCTTGTAAAGAAAGACATGTTTGCTTCCCCTTCTGCCATGAGTGTAAGTTTACTGAGGCCTCCCCAGGCATGTGGAACTGTGAGTCAATTAAACCTCTTTCCTTTATAAATTAGCCAGTCTCACGTATTTCTTCATAGCAGCATGAGACAGACTAATACAGTAAATTGATAATGCAGAGAGTGGGGTGCTTCCATAAAGATATCCAAAAATGTGGGAATGAGTTTGAAACTGGGTAACAGACAGAGATTGAAACAGTTTTGAGGGCTTAGCAGGAGGATGTGGGAAAGTTTGGAACTTCCTAGAGACTTGGTGAATGGTTTTGATCAAAATGCTGATAGTGATATGAAAAATGAAGTCCAGACTGAAGTGGACTGGCAGCTTTTTGCCCCTGTCCTAGAGATCTAAGGAACTTTGAACTTGAGAGGGATGATTTGGTGTATCTGGTGGAAGAAATTTCTAAGTTCAAAGAGTTTAAGAGGAAGCAGGGCATAAATCCTTGAAAAATTTGCAACCTGATAATGCAATAGAAATGAAAAATCCATTTCCTGGGAAGAAATTCAAGCCCACTGTAGAAATTTGCGTAAGTATTGAGGAGCTGAATGTTAATCACTAAGACAAGCGGGAAAATGTCTCCAAAGCATGTCAGAGACCTTCATGGCAGCCCCTCTCATCACAGACCTGGACACCTAGAAGCAACAAATTGTTTCATGGGCTGGGCCCAGGGCCTCCCTGCTCTGTGCAGCCTTGGAACATAGTGCCCTAAGTCCCAGTTGCTTCAGCTCCAGCTGTGTCTAAAAGGGGCAAAGGTGCAGCTTGGATGATTGCTTCAGAGGGTGCAAACTCCAAGCCTTGGCAGCTTCCACATGGTGTTCGTCCTGCACAGAAGATAGGAATTAAAGTTTGGGAACCTCCGCTTGGACATAGAGGATGTATGGAAACATCTGAATGTTCAGGAAGAGGTGTACTATGGGGCTGGAACCCTCTTGGAGACCCTCTACTAGGGCAGCACAGAAGGAAAATATGGGGTTTGACTATCCACACAGAGTCCCACTAGGGCACTAACTATTATAGTTATGAGAAGAGGGCCACCATCCACCAGACCCCAGAATGGTAGATCCACTGACACTTGCACTGTGCACCTGGAAGAGCTATAGACACTCAATGTCAGCCTGTGAAAACATCCAGGATAGGGTCTGTACCCTGCAAAGCCACAGGGATGGATCTGTGACAGGCCATGGAAGCCCACCTCTTGCATCAGTGTGTCCTGGATGGGAGACATGGAGTCAAAGAAATTTATTTCAAAGCTTTAAGATTTAATTACTTCCCTGTTAGATTTTGGACTTGCATGGGACTTGTAGCCCCTTTGTTTTGGCCAATTTCTCCCATTTGAAATAGATATATTTATAAATGCCAGTATCTCAATTGTATCTAGGAAGTAACTAACTTGATTTTGACTTTACAGGCTTATTGGTGGAAGAAACATGGCTTGTCTCAGATGAGACTACAGACTTAGACATTTGGGTTAATGATAAAACAATTAAGAATTTGGCAAACTGTTGGCAAGGCATTACTCTGTTTTGAAATGTAAGAACATGAGATTTTGGAGGAACCAGGGGCAAAATTATATGGTTTGGCTGTGTCCCCACCCAAATATCATTCTGAATTCTAGTTCCCATAAAACCCATTTGTCCTGGGAGGAATCTAGTGGAAGGTAATTGAATCTTGGGGTGTTTATCCTTATGCTGTTCTTGTGATAGTGAGTAAGTTCTCAGGAGATCTGATGGTTTTGTAAGGGGCTTTCCCCTCCTTTTCTCAGCATTTCTCTGTCCTGCTGGTTAGAACCTTTACTGAGATTCCCAACACAGTCAAGCTAAGGGAAGAGGGGAGGCCTGTATTAGAAAGGAGAAAGGAAAGCCTGTTTCCAGTGTACAGAAGATGGCCCACACTCTTTCCTTCAATTTCCAGATTCACCCAGGGCTCCTGTGCATTAGTGGTAGTTTGAGCCACCAGAGCCAGGGGTTTGAGCCCCAGGACCTATTGGTCTTGTTGGACTGTCTGTGAGACTGGTTCTGAACCCAGTGACCTCCATCTCTGGAGCCAGTCTTATCTCCAGTGGTCCCCACCACAGGCTGGACAGGGTTGCGGTAGCTTTCTCTTGCTGCCTCAGCACTCCTTCTTAAAATGTCCTAACTTGTCACACCAGTAGCAACTAGTGGATGCACCTTGAGGACCCTGGAGTTTGCAAGCCTGCAAAGCAATTACTAGAGCCTCTGTCCTTCTCTTGTGCTTCCTCTCTTTGTCTTTAGCCTCCTCCTTGTTCCTACTATAAAAGACTGAGGTGACCTCTTTCAGGAGGTTTTCCTAGGTTCTATCTGGTCCTATACCCTGCTTCTGCAGTTTTGTTCTAATATTGGGAGCTGCCTGCATAATAAACTTGTCCTTTAGGATTAGCTGTCCTTCAGCTGAATCAGGAGATAAGGAGGTGTGTTTTATTAGTGACCCTCTCAGTCTTTTCATAAACGCTGAGGGTTTCTCATCTGGCTGTTGGTCTACCATGGACAGCTTAGAGTAATTAAGAAGTTTGACCCTAGTTCATAAGCCCTTCAAAATGCACATTAAAAAGTGTTTCCTTATCCTTTCATCTGTGGAGTAATTGGGGTTCAAATCAGTGTTTTTAAGAGGTACTGCCTGTTTTCCTATAGGTAATGATGGTTGCCCTATCTCTTCACCTTCCCTATATTTTCTTTTCCTTTTTTGTCCACTATATGATAAATATTGCTTATCTCCAAATCTCTCTGCTACTTGCAGAGCTGCGTATTTTCAGCTTTGGTTAGGGTTTGACTTAGGAGTAGCATAAAATCATTCTATGAGAGGTCAAACACCTGAGTTAAATTTTGTAAAGTGTCTATATACCTATTAGAGTCATCAGAACATTGGCCTAAGTTTCCCTTTATTTGCCTAAGTTCCTGCAATGAGAAGAGAATTTAAACCCTAGTGGCATTACCTCCACTGAACATTTCCTGTAGGAGTAAGATTGAAGCTGGAGGAGTGGGGAGTGTTAGAGATGGTAGAACTAGAGAAGGTAATGTTGTGGTTAGAGGGGGACCTGAATAAGGGGGACCAGATGGGCCTGGACACTCAATAGTTGCCTCAGATGATTCCCTCAGAAGTTGCTTGTCCAGTTTTGGGGAATTGATCCCTAAGGGTCTGACTGATATGGCTGCTAAAAGAGCAGAGTTGATTGTGCAACACTTGCATATGTTTAGTAAGAAAGCTATGCCCTCATGCAAAGAAAATAAGCTGCTTTTTTATATAAAGTCTCAGGGTCAAAAGAGTCCCAGTGCTTCAGAATGCACTTGAGAGGAGTACAGACTGAATATGGCTAGAAAGATAGAGCAGAAAAGGCATCCCACATTTCCCTGCTTCTTTTGGAATGGCCCACGTTGGAAGGGAAGACAGTTGGGAGTGTCACCCCAACTGTTTTTCCTCTTTTGTTCCCTGAACTCGGCATCTGTTGAAAGTGCCACCCATGGATGCAGACATGACCCTCAGCCATGGAACCAGAGGAACTAAGTGATGAGTTTAGTCATGCTTACCCACGCATCTCTAGTCTTCCACTTGTGTTTTTCCTTCAACTTCCTAGACTCGTGTGATCTGCGTGGCTCCCCAATAGATGGATCTCCCCATAGGTGGATCTCAACAGCTGCATTGGGCAAGGTCCCTTAATGAAGAGAGCATACTTGTTTGAGCATTATATTCTGCTATTAAGGCCTGGATTAAAGTGTAGGCAGTGGCTATAGGATTCTTAGGCAGTGGCTCTGTTTAACTTTCAGATAAAAATTGTCCCTTACTATTTAAGCACTATTTTAACTGTAGGCAGAATAGGTGCCTTAAAAGAATGTAGGGATTGAATGGCAGGTTTCCTGCTAATGGGACAGGGTTCCTATTTCACTAGGTGGAACTGTTGACCTTGAAATACCATGTGCTCTACAGGTCAAAGGCAAAGAGAGCGATGCTCACTGTGGGGGTGGGCCAGAGGGAGAAGACCCTCATGGAGAGGGTTCCTATTCCACTAGGTGGAACTGTTGACCTTGAAATACCATGTGCTCTCCATGCCAAACGTAAAGAGAGAGAGATGCTCACTGTGGAGGTGGGCCGGGGGGAGAACACTCTCTGTTCCTAGAAAATCACAAAAACGGCATTTTCTTGAGTTATAGCTCTGTTTACTGTGGAATTCCCTGATCTTGTCTTGCTGGATTATTTCCCTAAACTGTAAAAATTCCCACAGCATTGCATACAGAGAGTAGATAGGAGACATGGAGAAAGAAAGAAAAGGAGAAAAATTGTAATAGGAAAAGCTTGAAGATCCTGTTGCTGACACCCATCAGGTTGTCGGAGGCTGGGGTTAGTCCAGAAGCCTTTGGGTAACACCAGGCTGTGGCCCTAGCTGGCAACCATGAGTTGCCTCTGGACTTCTTCAAGCCCCATGCAATGGCTAGGCTCTCAGTGAAAGGTAACCAGTTCAAAATAAAGCCAACATTCCCAGCACCCTGAGGAAACTCAGGGATTTTCTGCATTCTCCCCAGCAAGCATCTTGTCTGAGTTTTGAGAATGGCAACACGCCCCAAAGGTATCCAGGTGGCCCTCAGATGCCTGGTATTTGGTTTGATTTTTAAATGGAGGACAAGAGGCCTTGAAATGAAAGAAAAGGGTTGGGATCCACTCCTATACTCACCCTTCCAAAGAATCTACCTTGGATCCCAGACAGGCATTATTATCTGGGGTAAATGCCCAAGAGTTGCTGTCTCATGGCCACAGAAAACAAGGACACAGACACGTAAACAGTGAGCTTAAGAGCAGAAGTTTAATAGGCAGAAGAAAGAGAATAGCTCTCTCAGCTGCAGGAAGAGGGGTCCAGAATGGGTTTCCACTTCTGCAGTGAAATCCAGCATGTTTTATAGATGAGTTTGAGTAGGTGGTGTCTGATTTATATAGGGTACAAAATATTTTTTGGACCAGATGTGCCATTTTCATAGGGTATGAAAAGCTGGCCACCCCCACTCTAATCTTTAATTATGCAGGTGGATTCTCTGCCTGGCCTGTGCCATGTTGCCTGTTTCTTTACTGTACATGTGGTGACAAAGAAAAATGAAGATGAAGCCACCATGTTGAATATGTCTGGCCCTCAGGTAGCCTTTTTCTATTGGCACAGCTGCCAGTATTCCCCTGTGGAAGATTCCAACTTGCTTATCCATGTTTGCTGCTTGATTTTTCAGGCTGCTCTTTATTAGAAAAGAAATGATTTGCGGGATGCCTTTTGTTAACAGGGAAAGTCCACCAAGGACTCTTTTATCCTCACTATCTGCCTAAATAATTATTTAACAGCTTCTGCATCATGTCTTCCCTTTATAAATTACCCAGTCTCGGATATTTCTTCATAGCAGAATGAGAATAGACTAATGCAATCACATTAAGAGAATCAAGTACAAAAACCACATGACCATCTGAGTGATG
Source organism: Rhinopithecus bieti (assembly GCF_001698545.2). Lineage (NCBI taxonomy): Eukaryota > Metazoa > Chordata > Mammalia > Primates > Cercopithecidae > Rhinopithecus > Rhinopithecus bieti. The sequence continues at coordinate 814,992 of NW_016807931.1, forward strand.
CAAAAAAAAAAAAATTGATAAAATTCAATGTCTCTTCATGATAAAAATTCTAAACAAATTAGGAATAGAGGGAACAAACCTAAACCCTCTAAAGGCTATAGGTGACAAACTCACAGCTAACATCACACCAACTAGGTGAAAGTTGAAAGTTTTTCCACTAAAATCTGAAACAAACAAGGATGCCCAGTGCTATGATTCGAATATGTGTCCTCTTCATAACTCATGTTGAAATTTAATTGTCAAAGTGGTGGCATTAAGAGGTGGGACCTTTAGGAGATGATTGCATCATGAGGGCTCTGCCTTCATGAATGCAAAAATATGTTCATGAGTTGGTGGGTTAATGGGTTATCATCATAGTGGGACTCTCGGCTTTACAAAGTGAAAGGAAGACATGAGCAAGCAAGTTAGCATACTCAGCCCACCACCTTGGAACTCTGTAGAGAGTCCTCACCAACAACAAGGCTCTCTTTAGATGTAGCCCTTAAGCCTTGGACTTCTTAGGCTCCAGAACTGTAAGAAATAAATTTCTTTTCTATTAAGAACCCAGTTTCAGGTATTCTTTTATATGTAAAAGAAAAGAGACAAATTAAGAAAATTTTGGTACAGAGAAGTGGTGTGCTACGGATGTGAAAGTATGATTCAGCTTACAGACAAAATTGACTCGCTATGGCTAACTTAGATGCTTTAAATGAAAACAGAATCAGGCAGTCATGCTGGATGAGGGAATGACCATGTACCACATATCCTCAAGAAGATGTTGTTGTAATGTTGTAAAAGTGTGACAGGACTTCCCTCTCTATAATCAAGCCAAACCAGTTATAATTTGTGATGTTTGGATAAACTGTGGCTAGAAACCCCCAATGTCACCAGCTATTAAAAATAAATATCTGACAGAGACTTCTGATTTTGGACTTGTAAACCACAAAATCACAGCTCAACTATTTAGACCAATCAGAACTGAACAACTTTAACTCCTTCATTTACATAAATTGACCTGATTAAAATCTGGGTGAGAAGTTTCCTTATTTAAGCCAGACTCTCCCTTTGTTCTTTAGTGGGTGTGCTTTCACTTGTAATGAAGGCTGTGCCTCCTCAATCTGCAGATTGTATTTTTTCTTTACAGACCTCAAGGTATTTTGTTAACACAGATAGTAAGTACCTGAAGATATGGAAGAAGCTTTGGAACTGAGTAATGGGTAGGGGCTGGAAGAATTTGGAGGAGTAGGTTAGAAAAAGCTTAGATTCTGGTGAGGGCTTAGAAAACAAGAAGATTAATATAAACTAAAGATAAAATTCTAAGCTTCACCCTCAAAGGACTGAAAGGACCCTCTCTTGGCCAAAAGAACCCCAGAACAACCTTAAAAATGGAATTTCTAGCCATGACAGGAAGGGACTCCAAACATGCCTCATTATACCCCATCCCTTTTGAAGTTTAGGTGCAACTGAGCAGCATTTAGTTTAAAACAGAGATAAAAAACTGACAAACTCTTTGTGGCAATACGATAACAAATTGAAAATAAGACATAAGGCCATTCAAGGAAAGGTTAAATCACATGCAACAAACAAGATCTCTTTACATGGCTTTTGTAAAAAATTAACTGGGTATAATGTGACCTACTTTTCAACCTGAATTTGGTATAGCACCACATGGCAGACAGTAGACCCCATCTTAACTCAAGCATTTCTTTTTACTGACTTCAAGTCTTCAGACAAAACTTAACTCTTTCAACCAATTGCCAACTGAAAATTTCTAAAACTCAACCATGACTGGTAAGTCTCCACTGTGAGATGTTCTGCCTTTTTAGGTCAAACCAGTAAGTACCTTCCATGTACTGATTTATTATTTTACGCACAATTCCTGTCTCCCTAACACGTATGAAATCACACTATAACCTGACCATTGCAGGTGCACTTTCTCAGGACCTCTTGACATGGGGTTCTCTGAGCCATGGTTTCTCATATTGGCTCAGAATAAACCTCTTTGAGATATTTAGTTTGTTTTTGCTGTTAATACTAGGCAAATAAATATGGACAGTAAAGACCATTCTTACAGGGTTTCAGATGGAACTGAAGAGCAAGGTATTGGAAATTGGAGTAAAGGCTACCCTTGTTATAAATTGGCAAACAGCATAGCTGAACTGTGTCTGTGCACAAGGGCTTTATGGAATGCTGAGCTTGAGAGAGAGGAATGAGTGTATCTGGAAGAAATTACTAAGAAGCAAAGTGCTCAGGCTGCTGTGTGGTTACTTCTAATTGCATATGGTGAACTGCTAGAGAAAAGGGGAAAAGAGCAAAAAAATTTAGAAAATTGTGGCCTGGCCATGTTCTAGAAAATGAAGGAGCATTTTCAAGAGAGTAATCCAAAGGTGCAGCTGAGTCACCACTTCTCAAAAAGCTTAGCATGGCTAAAAGGGAGTCAGGTGTTAATAGTCATGACAATAAGAAAATGGACCCAAAGGCATTTCAAAAATCTTCTAGGCTGCCTTCCCATCACAGGCCTAGATACCAAAAAGTATTCTGAAGACAGGCACAGGACACTGTTGCCCTACACCACATTGGGACACTGCTCCTCACATCCTGACAGATCAGGACGAAGCTCCCTTGACTCAAGTGAACCCAGGTGTGGCTTCTGCCACAGCTTCCAAAGGTACAAGTCACAAACATTGCCACCTCCATGTAATGCTAATTCTTCAGGCTTGCAGGAAGCAAGACCGTGAAGGCTTTGGCAGCCTCCATAGATTTTAAACTATATTGTCAAAAGCCTTGGGGCCTAGGAAGAGACTTCTTGGAGAGGTCGGGGGGTAGAGTCTCTTCATAGAATGCCAGTCAAAACAATGCCGAATGGAAAATTGGTATGGAGGTGCTGCAGAGGAGTCACCACCAAAGCAATGCTTATTGAAGCTGTGGGAGCAGGAACACCACTGAGACCTCAGAAGTGTAGAACTGCCAGTGTGCAATTTCAACCTGAGAGAGTTGCGTAGATTGAGTCCAGCGAAGTCTAGGGGCATGGCTGCCCCAAACCTTGGGGGTCTAACCCTCACACCAGTGAGTAGACGATGCCAGGTGTTGAGTCAAAGGAGATTATTATGGAGTCTGGCTCTGTTGGGTTTCAGACTTTCTTGGGCTGTGTTGTCCCTTACCTTTTAGCCTATTTATTTATTTATTTATTTATTGAGACGGAGTCTCGCTCTGTGGCCCAGGCTGGAGTGCAGCGGCGGGATCTCCACTCACTGCAAGCTCCGCCTCCCGGGTTCACGCCATTCTCCTGTCTCAGCCTCCAGTGTAGCTGGGACTACAGGCGCCTGCCACCGCGCCCAGCTAATTTTTGCATTTTTAGTAGAGATGGGGTTTTCACTGTGTTAGCCAGGATGGTCTCGATCTCCTGACCTCGTGATCCCCCCGTCTTGGCCTCCCAAAGTGCTGGGATTACAGGCATGAGCCACCGCGCCCGGCCGTTTTGGCCTATTTCTTTTTGAATGGGAATATGTACCCTATTGTTGCGTATCACTGTTGTATCTTCAGAGAAGGTAAGTTGTTTTGATTTCACAGGCCCACAGGTGAGACTCTTGGAAACTGGACTTTGAACTTAGACTTGAAATTGGTGCTGGAATAAGCTAAGATTTTGAGGCTATGAAAATAGAATAAACATATATGTATGTGAAAAGAAAATGTTGTGGGGAGCAGGTTTAAAATGTTATGATTTGAATATTTGTTCCCTTCAAAACACATGTTGAAATTTACTCCCCAGTGTGGCAGTATTGAGAGGTGAGTTCTTTAAGAGATGATTGGCTCATGAGGGCTTGGCCTTCATAAATGGATTAGTTCATTCATAACCTACTAGATTAATGGATTATAAGAGGACTGATGGCTTTATAAGAAAAGAAAGAGAGACCTGAGCAAGCAAGTTAGCATGCTTAACTCCCTCACCATGTGACACCCTGCATCACTTGGGATTCTGTAGAAAGTCCCCACCAGCAAAAACGCTCTCACCAGATGTGGCTCCTCCACCTTGGACTTCTCAGTCACCAGAACTATAAGAAATAAATTCATTTTCTTTATAAACTTCTCAGGTTCAGGTATTCTGTTATAGGCAACAGAAAACAAACTAAACGACTTTCACCATTTCTAATCAACATGGTACTGGAAGTTTTAGTAACTGTACTTAGGCAACAGAAGTAAACAAAGGGCAACCAAATTGGAAAGGAAGAAGTCAAATTTTCACTGTTTGAATATAACATAATCTTGTATATAAAAAAATCCTACAGAATCGACCATAAAACTGTTAGAACACACTCACTGCCCAAAGCAATCTACAGATTTAATGCAATCCTTATCAAAATATCAATGACTTTTCTCATAGAAATAGAAAAACAAAATCCTGAAGTTCATATGCAACCATAAAAGATCCTGAATATCCAAAGCAATCTGGAGCAAAAAGAACAAAGCTGGAGGAATTATATTCCTGATTTTGAAATATACTGCAAAGCAATAATAACCAGAACAGCATGGTACTATCATAAAGCAGACACATGTGAATAGAACTGAATTAGAACTTAGAAACAAATCCATGCATTTGCAGCCAACTGATTTTTGATAAAAGTGCCAGGAACACACATTGGATACAGGACAGTCTGTTCAATAAATCATGCTAGGAAAACTGGATACCCACAGGCAGAAGAATAAAACTAGATCTTTATTTCTCACCACTTACAAAAATCAATGCAAAATGGATTGAAGACTTAAGCATTAGACTTGAAACTATGAAACTATTAGAGTAAAACATAGGAAAAATACTTCATGATATTGGTCTGTGGAAGGATTTTTTGACTAACAGAAGTGTAGGTAACCAAAGCAAAAATAGACAAATGAGATTTCATCAAACTAAAAAAAGGACATAATCCACAGAGTGAAGAGACAACTTACCGAGTAGGAGAAAACACTTAAAAACTCTGCATCTAACAAGAGGTTAATATTCAGACTATAAAGGAAACACAAACAACTCAATGACAACTCCCCCCCCACACACCAAAGAATCCAGTTGAAAAAGTGTGAATATTTGAATAGTTTTCAAATGAAGACATATAAATGGCAAATGGGTATACAAAACATACTCAAAATCACAAATCATCAGAAATAAGTTTTGTTGTTGCTTTTTGGAGCAGACAGAATGAGAACGATGGACAGTGCAATAATATGGACTGTTCCATTTGCAGCATGTGTCTAAAATAAATTATTTCAGACACATCTGTTCAGACTTCTCATTAAAATTGTCCTATGCTGAGAGTTTTCGGAAAGCACCTGAATGATGATAGTTATCTTCCACTTTCCATGGATCTTTGCTAGTTATGTTATGGTTATGTTATTACCTAATAGGACTTGTATTCAGAAAGAACTATAATTTGAAAGTAATCAGTGAAACAAATGCAAAGTTCTAATTTTAATGCATATATCCTTTAAAGTGCTAATAAATACAAAATAAAGAAAATTTTTCTTTGTAGGAAAATGAGAATAAAAATAAGATATATAAATAATATTTCTATTTTGTAGATCAGTGTACCAAAATTACTTGAGAAGTCCCCTTAAAAAAGTTGTCAACTCTAGGGTGGGGGAACGGCAGAGGGCAAAGATTCTCAAGCTTTAATGTGCATAATAAGCATATGTAGAATATGTTAAAATATAAATTGCTAATTCCATAACCAGACTTTCTAATTTTGCAGATCTGAGTTGAGGGCCTATGAACATGCATTTCTAATTAGTTCCCATGAAATGCTGAGGTTGCTGGACTGGAGACAACAATTTGAGAACTACTGGTATAGAGTGAAATGAGTTTTACACATTTCTGATTCTATCAAAAATTTCACAGGCAGGGTTAACTTAGATTTACAGAAAACAATGAGGAATGAGCCAAAATTATATCCATCTATTTATCTGTCTACCTACCTATACATATATGTATGTATGTGAGTATATATGTATTTTTTTCTATATCCAGTTTGAAATAATACAATCAAGAAAATTTTTACCATTCTTAATATCCTAAAGCATTTAAAGACATCTGAGTATAATTAGCTTTTTGATGAAACGTGTCCTACACACATACACATATGTTAAAACTTCACAGTGGTTATTAAAATATTCCTGAATGGCTTCACAATGGTCAGGTTGACATTAACATTAAATATATGAAGTGACATATTTTAGTAGAGTCTATAAATAAGTATATCTGAAAAAGAAAGGTGGTAGGATCTACTGGATTATGACTCCACCATTTTAATGATTATATTGATATATATTTATTAAAGCTGATTATATATTCCACAATGGTTATGTAGGAAAAGCACATTAACGTTTAATTGATTTTGACTATATGGCACTAAAAACAAAACCAAACTAATTTACAGTTGGTTAAAGTTTTCCAAATATTTGAGTCACATGAAACACTGTATTTTCTATAACTTGTTAGTAATCAGTTAAATATATTAACTATGCCTTTTGTAGCTAAATATTTGTAAATAAAACTAAAAACCAACCAACAAAAGTTCTGATAGCATAAGCATGTGGTAATTATAATATAAGCTCCTTTTCAAGTTTTCTTATTATAATTCTAGAATCTTAAATGTGACTTCTGACTAGTTACCAAATATGGCTAAAAATATGTTATCAATATTCTGATAGATATATTGGATAACCCTATTTTCTCTCTAGAGCAATAGCATTTCCTGCTTACTTCAAAAAGGAGCAATTCAATGTGGGACCTCTTACGATAATGATTTACCTGTTGATTCCAACTAATCAGAAAAAAGTAAATGGGTGGTACAAAGAAATTAATGTAAATATATCATTAAAGTGCAGTGTTTTAATAAAGTTAAAAATGTGGTTCTTGTTTTAGGTTTTTATTTTTTCTACTTCATTTTACTTTATTTGTCATTGCAACTTGATTTGCTTTTGTTATTTGGGTAGATGTCCCGTTTTTAGCTTCCTTTGCTTTTGTTATTTGGGTAGATGTCCCATTTTTAGGGAACCATCCAGTTGCACTCTTTTGTTTGATTTATTATGCTCTTGCCATTGGAAATTTTATGTAATTTTAATACTTTTATGCATATTTATAACTTGTTTTGGCTACCAAATCATGTCGTAAATCACATCTTTCTTTTTCCCCCACTCTAAGGCATCATTTTTTCTAGAATGTGAAAATGAATCCTAGTTAAAAGAATAGCTTCAGCCATTTAAACAGGCTTAAAGCCTGTTTCAAAAATGTTATTCTTGGTTCTGTGTAAACTGCCAAAATGTAAATCCATTTTGTTTAGCATGTTATCAACTTAACAGATGGCATTCATGTGTGGGCATCCAAAAGACCATATATGAGCATCAAGTATGTACGTCTGAGAGTGAAACTTTGGGCGAAAATACTGAGGTTGTTATCTTTCTTGGATTTCTGCACTTCATTGCCAATGAATTTGTCAAATCAGGAGCAGTAAAGAGGTGAACAAAGTTCTTCACAGTAAGCAGCATAATATGGAAAATCTGTAACTGATCTCACATTCTTCACCAATGTGCATATTTTTTAAAATATTTTTTATAAAAACATATTGGTATAAAGACCTGTTTAGAAGTGGAATTTGTTCATAAAATTCGAACAATTTTATTGAGAAGAAAATTGAATGTCTCCTATGTGGCATATAAGAGTTATAAGACTGTTTTCAAATAATATATTAAAATGTTGGTTTTTGTTGCCTGAATATGACATTTTAAAAAAATGAGTTTTATTTATAAAAACACAGCAGAAAGATCATAACTTAAGGATATATTTTAATGAAAATATATTTGACTTTAATGGATATTTTAAGATGGCTTAAAAGCAGAACTTTTCACTTCTATGTTTTATAAATGAGAAAATTTGAGACTCAAAATGCTAAGAAAATTTTCAAACCCTTTTGTGAAATAGGGAAATTTTTAGGCTAATACACCTGGTTTAGGATTCCTAAAGTAATATATTTTCCACTATTATTTGAATGACTAAAACTTACTGGACCTCTACTTTGGAGGTTGCTGAGCACAGGCAGGCTGTAAACAATTTATTTTTATACAGAGGACTAATACATGACACAAGTTAAGAGGCATACTGTATCAATAGATAAAGACTGATGGCCATAGATTCAGAATGTCTTGGGTCATATCTCAGCTCTGCCATATAGTAGCTTTGTAACTTTCCGCAATTTAATTTGTTTCTATGTGCTTCCATTTCCTTATCTGTTCAAAAGAATTTTAGAAGCAATTGTTTCATAAAGTTATGAAAACATTAATCATATGTATTAGAATTATATACTGTACTGCCTGGAAAAAATAAATATTCAATATATATTATCCATCGTTATCATTTACCACTGGGCTAAACATAAAAACCATTATTTCCAGTTCATAGAAAAGGAAACTGAGGTTTGGAGGTTAAATGATTTATCCAATGGCACAGAACTATTAACTGCTGGAGCATAATTTTAACTATAAAATATCTGACTGCAGAGATTATTCTCTATCTGCCCCTTCAACTACAAGATTGGAATTCCCTGCAATCCACCTCAGTCTATTTGTATTGAGCCAGAGAAGCCAGTAAGTACTAACTCACAAGTGATTCAAGGTGAATTTGCCTAGGTCTTGTCCCAGACTGTGGTAGATGCAGAGGGTCAAGGTCAGAAGCCGCAAAAATGGGGGTAAATATTTCTCAAATCATGCTGCTTTTGTTGCCTGTCACATTAAATCCATTCAGTTGTCTGCTCAAGGCCTAGGTTAAGTAGTACACAATGAAGTTGACAATTTAGTATGCCTAAAATAGAAGATTCCGTGCAAAAGACATGTGAAGCATGTAAAGATAAATAACCTTCTAACATTTTATAACCGCAAAGCCAAGATAATAAGGATTGTCAAATATTAATTTTTTCTAAATAGAAATTTTTATGATTATATACAAAATTATAACAAAGTATTAAATTATAATGATTTCTGGCCAAATAAAAATATAACTATATCTTACATAATACATACTAAATCATGGAAAAACTAAAAGAAATTCTCCAGTAAAGAGATTTCTGTAGAGATAAATGTATTGACTAATATAATTGCATAATCTAGAAATTTTTTATTGCAACCTTATTTGTAGTGGGAATAATTTGGAGGTACCTATCTACCAAGAAGAAAATGAATAAAGAATTTGATTATAATTTTCTGCAATAGTAAAATTAAATATATCAATGTGCATGCCATACAAACAGAATATTAAACCAAGAAAAGTAATAATTTGATACTGCTCAATTAAAGTTATAAAATAAAAATGTATTTTCATGAATATATAAATAAAATATAATGATATTATTGGAAATAATATATAACAAACTTCAAAGCAGTGGTTATGTGTGGGGGAAGTTAGTGAAATACAATGAGGGTAAAATACACTGTGAAATAAACCTTATTCTTGACATTATGTTCTGTAATATAAACTGATATAAAACAAATATGGCAAAATGTTAATATTAACACATCTGAATGTTTCATACATGTATATTTTTTGTCTTATTTTCTGTCGTTTTGCTATAGGTTTGTGGTGCTACTAATAAAATATCCAAACTATTGCTTATAACCCAAGTGATACATACCTACACTTGGATATTTCAATAAATATGCTGGATATTATTTGGTTTCAGTGATTTCTTCTAAACTTGCTCTGATAAACTTTCCTTGTAAACTTTCCCTGATTTTCTGTCTCTGAAAAAGGTAAAATGAATTTTGCGTGAATCCTCTGAAGAACTGTATTTTCTTCAGTAGCCAGAATTCCTTTTAGCTTGAATTCCCCAGATGATTCCCCCTGCACTTGATTTTGTGTTTCCTGTGTACTAGTCATTTTTATAGCACCAGTATTCATTACGTTGATCCCTGACCATGTTATAGCACAGTTTTTTTTTAAAGCAGTTTGTGTTGGCATTCAGGCAAACAGAAAAGAATTCCCAAGGGTTCTTCCCTCTATTCCCTTATAGCACAAGAAAATAAAAATTTTCCACTTTTTAATAAATACTTTTATTAGAACCATGTGGAAGAGAGATTAGATTATTTTCTTAACTCCGAAGGGCAGAATTAGGGCCAATGGTTATAACTTCCAGCAAAACAATTTTTTTGTTCATTATGAGAAAGAACTTTTTGCAATTATATGACTGAAGATTGTAATTGGTTTTATTTGAAGCATTGAAGTTTCTGTTATTAAGAAAGAGATGGAATGACAGCTCCTTCCTTCATTCCACTTCCTGCTCCCATACACACACACCACTCTCAAAGACACACTTCTGGGATGCTGTAGAAGTCGCTCCTGTATTACAGACTAGGAACAATGATTTCTACTGCTTCTAAATATATAATCTATTTTACAACTATAGCTATTAGATACCAATGCAATAGTTCATTTTCAAAAACATAAGAAAAAACACTAATTAATGAGTATAGCTTTCGCTATATACTATTTTGATTTAATTATGGAAACATTTATAAATCACTTTATATTACTGGACATGACATGTTTTCACTTCCTTAGCTTTCACAATATATATCTTTATCACCTCTGTAAAATAAATTGATGATCTCTTTTACAACCACTGTTACTCTATGATATAAGTTAACACTCTGAGCACAGTCATACTTCAGAGATATTAGAGTCAGTTCAAGACACCCACCATATACCAAATATCACAATAAAGCGAGTCACAGAAATTTTTTGGTTTCCTGATGAATAGAAAAGGTTTATACGATATCGTAGTCTACTGTAGTTATGTTGACAGTGTTGAAAAATGTACATATATTAATTTAAAATATTTTATTGCTGAAAATGCCAAAATTATCTCAGCCTTTAACAAATTGTACATATTTTACTCACGGATAGTCTTGTCTCAACGTTAATGGCTACTGACTGATCTCGCTGGTGGTTGCAGAAGGTTGGTTGCCTGTGACAATATCTTAACATAAGACAACTAGAAAATTGTTTACAACAATTGACTCTGCCCATCATGAAAGATTTATCTGTAGCATGTAATGCTGGTTGATAGCATTTTACTCACAGTAAAACTTCTTTCAAAATTAGAGTCAATTCTTCCATTTTTGCTGCTGCTTTAGCAGCTAAGTTTATATAACAGTCTAAAGCTTTTGTTGTCATTTCAACAATGTTCAGTTTCTTTACCATCTTAAGAAACTACTTTTCTTTTGCACATCCATAGGAAGCAATCCCTCTTCTGTTCAAGGTTGATCATGAGATTGCAACAATTCAGTTACATATTTAGGCTATACTTCTAAAGTGATATTTTGAAAGGGTTTTTTTTTTTTCTCTGAGCAGTAGATTTCCACAGGGGTCTTAAAATATTCAGTAAATTATGCTGTAAACAGATGTGCTGTATTCTAAGCTTTTCTATTCCATTTATATACCACATACAGAGTAAATTTAGCATAATTATTTAGAGCTTTAGAATTTGGGGTACTATTAGTGAGCATTGTATTCAACTTAAAGTTACCAGCTAATTATGCCCTAACAGAAAGTCAATGTGTCTTTTGAAGCTTTGAAGCCAGGCATTGGCTTCTCCTCTCTAGCTATAAAAATCCTGGAAGACATCTTTTTCCAATATAAGGCTGTTTCATCTACATTGAAAATCAATTGTTTTTTGTATCCACCTTCATCAATAATCTTAGCTAGTTCTTCTAGATAACTTGCTGTAGCTTCTACATCAGCACTTGTTGCTTTGTCTTACATTTTATGTTACAGAGATGGCTTCTTTCCTTAAATCTCATAAACCAACCCCTGCTAAGTTCAAACTTTCCTTCCTCAGCTTTCCTACCTCTCTCAGCCTTCACAGAATTGAAGAGTTAGAGCCTTTCTGTGAATGAGGCTTTGGCTTAAGGAAATGTTGTGGCTGGTTTGATCTTCTATCCAGAGGATGAAAGTTTGCTTCACATCACCAATAAGGTTGTTTTATTTTCTTATTCTTGTGTTCCCTGGAGTAGCGTTTTAAATTTCCTTCAAGAACTTTTCTTTTGCATGTACAAGTTAGCTAACTGGTATAAGAGCCCTAGCTTTCAGACTACCTTGGCTTTCTACATACCTTCTTCACTAAGCTTAATCATTTCTGGGTTTTCATTTAAAGTGAGAAATGGGACTCTTCTTTTCACTTGAACACTTAGAATCCATTGTAGGACCCAAGTGTGGTGGCTCATAACTGTAATCCCAGCACTTTGGGAGGCCAAGGCAGGAGAATCACTTGAGGCAAGGCACTCCAGATCAGCTTGGGCAACATAGTGAGACCTTGTCTCTACAAAAGATACAAAATCAGCCAGGCATGGTGGTGTGTGGTTGTCGTCCCAGCTACTTGGGAGACTGAGATGAGAGGATCACTTGATCCCAGAATGTTGAGGCTACAGTCAGCCATGATCATGTCACTGCACTCAGCCTGGAGAACTGAGTTAGACTCGTTCTGAGGAAAAAAAAAAAAAAAAAAGAAACCATTGTAGGGTTATTAATTGGTCTAATTTCAATATTGTTGTGTCTCAGGAAACAGGGAGGCCCAGAATAATGGAGAGGAGATAAGGGAATGGCTGATTGATAGAGCAGGCAGAAAACATACAGTATTTATGGATTAAGTTCTCCATCTTATTGAGTGGAGTTTATGGCACCCCAAAACAATTCCAATAGTAACATCAAAGATTATTCATCACAGATCACCATAACAGGTATAATAATAATGATAATAATAAAGTTTAAAATATTGTAAGAATTACCAAAATGTGACACATAGACACAAAGTGGTCACATGCTGTTGGAAAAATGGAGATCCTAGACTTGCCATAAATCTTCAACTTTCTTCAACTTCACTATTTGTGAAGCACAATACATTGAGGTATGCCTGTATTAATCCCCATAAACCAATTCTGTTGTTAACCACATGGAAGAAAGACTGCTATAATGTTTCTTTTTTTTCCTTCCATGTCATTGAACACTCCACATTTATCCTCAGTGAGCATTAATATATTCTTTAGTATGTGTTTATTTCTGTGTTTATTTCTAGTCTTGAACAATTTCTCATGTAATATTTTTATTTGTAAGGCTTTCAGACGAATTAGTAAGTGAATGAATGAATTGATAAATGGGCAACGTGTCAAATGTTAAGAGCATAGAGTGACAAGGCTGACTTCAAATCCCAGATCTGCTATTATTGATGGCTGTTGTGGAAGCTTGGTTCTTGTCTTCTTAGTTTAAAAATTCCAAAGAATTTACACAAGAGACGCACAGCAAAGGAGATGCAGCATAAAGCAATTTATTTCAAAGGAGAAAGAATACTCTGAATGTTAGTTGCAGAATAGACAGTATACTCTGGGAGATAATTCAGAGTGGGCCACTCATGAAGATGAGACAGTATTGACTGTTACTGGGGAAACTTCCCTAATGGGAGTCTTATGTGATTGTTCATGAGGGGATGGGAAGAGGTAGGCCTGCTCTGGGTGGTCATCTGCGTGTATATGTATGACAACTTTGCATGCTATTTCATTAATGGCATGTCTCATTAGTATATTAAATCTCCACTCAGGAGTATGTTTTTCATTATTATAATGAGCAAAGTGTCAATCTGAGGACAGGTACAATTAAAATGTGCATGCTGTCTACAGGGGAAGTTCTCTATGGCGATAGCTATACCTGAATGAGCTTGACTACAGTGCGAATCCTGGAGCTCATTGTGCCACGGTTGCCACATTCCAAGAACATGATTACTTCCTTGACTACCTATTCTGTTCCACTATTAGCAAGAACATATGCAAATTATTTCAGTTCTCTAATCCTCAGTGTTCTTAACGAAACAGAACTAGTCCTTGTGCTTATCTCATAGAACTGTGGCATGCCTTAAATAAATATTATTAATGCATGGATGATAACTGAGTGGGGTAGGCATGAAGTTTGGAAAATAAAGTTTATTTCACTCTTTCCTGGTCATCCATATAGGCTCATTAAGTCAAGTGCCTACAAAATGCAGGCTTTTACAACAGAGGTTAATATATCAAGAGTGCATAGCATAGAAGACAAAGTAGAGGTAGCAACCATACACTACTTAATCTACATCCCACATCTACAAGTTGGAATATCTTTTTGCCTAGATGTCCTGTTTCTGAATATAGATACTGCTGTATACATTACAGTAGTGCTTCTCTAGAATATGGAATACGTAGGGAACCATAGTCAAGTAGTCAAGTTGGGAAGGAAAGCATCACCTAAACAAACAGGATGCTCACCAGATAATGCAGTCATGGATTCACCAGATATAATGTTTGCTCTCTCTGATATCATCAAAAGTTGAGACCTGTTCCATACTGCTCTTCATTTCTTCCTACTTGTCTCATATATCTTCAAGGTTGCTTATTAGAAGCAGGGACATGGGCAAGAAGAGTATTGTTTGTTTTTATTGCTTTTGTCTTGCATAAAATACAAACTAATTAAATTTAAAATGAAAACCCCTCCTTTTCACACACCAAGTTTTCAAAATTTCCTTCTTTGAAAACACTGAATTTCAGGTCTCCCTAAAGAGTTTCAAATTCCTTATGATTTATTCTCCTTTCTATTATATATTAATTAGTAATAATGCCTGTAAAATGACCTAACATATAGTCAAAATAGTAGCCTTCCATTATTACAATAAAATTTCTGCTGTAGAACTTATTACATCCTATATTAAATTTATGAATTTCACTATGTACAACAGTACTGAAATCTGTTTGTGGGATTCATCCATGGTGATCCAGAGTCCCTACACAATGAGATCCCATAAGTAAATCAGGTAGTCAGACACAAAGTATAGCATGATGCTCTTTAATTCCTTTGAATTAACCAAGGCATCCTAATCCATCCCATCCCATATGCTCCTCATTTAACATGGAGCTTAACAATGGCCCCAGCTCTTTGACATTTAGTAGCCTTCAGGCTCAAATTTGCTATTTCTACAATTATATAAATACTCTTGCTAGGACTTCCTTTAAAACACTACCTATCTAAGAGCCTTTACTAATGTAACTCTCCCCAAGCATTGCAAGAGACTGATTTTCCCATATATCTTTACAAACTGCAAATCCTTATATGTCTCAACCCCTTACTTCCCTGGCTAAACTTTGACACCTTGGGTGCTAGTTTTTGCTATATCCTGTAGAATTTTTATAATATAAAGTTCAAGCTCAAACTCTCCGGTGTTTGAGGCTTCAGTTCCATCAGCATAAGTCTGTGAACTAAGGACTTTAATGGTCTTTGGATCTCTTCCTCCCATTAATATCAGGTTACCTCTCTTTCTATGCCTTTGCCACATATTCTTAACTTTACCTCATGTGGTGTGAAATACATGCTTGTGTCATGAAATGACTATGTAGAGAGTCATGGTTTAACAATATCAATTTCTGTCTGTCCAATATTGTTTTGCTTGGATGGTTGCTGATAAATCATATAGTTCAAGTAATGCATGCCATCAGCTAAAATAATCTCTTATTATACGTTCTTGATATATGAATGCGTATTAAATGCAAACATTATTACCTGCTAATTTACCACCTACTGGTTGAAAGATGGCAAAAGTCTTACTGTTTATTTTGTAAGACTTCATTAAGCCATTAACCTTTCATTCCTTTAGGCAACTAGGAAAAATTTCCTTACTTTAATCACTCTTTTACTAATGCTCTAAAAGCAAATACAGTGATTTGTAATATGCCTCATGAAGAGTTTACAGTAAATTATTTCCTAATGCCTATGCTTTGCAAATATTTGCATAAATACGTCCATAAAATATATAAACACTGAATTTTTGCCAAAGGGTTTCTGCCTTTTGAATTGAAAATATATAAGTAAACCTTACACACAGATTGATTTTTGAAATATTTCAAGTCCTTTTATCTTTGTTTTGCATAAATGCAGAAAGACAAGGAATAAATGAAACAAAAAAGTACTGACATTTCCAATATTTACCTCAATTAAAAAGAAAAACAAAGAAAACCGAATACCTTGATTATTGTGGTCATTTTAAAAATAATATCATTTGCAGGGTATTGTGATGTTTCAAAGGTAATTGCCATGGTGAGCAATTTGCTAATATTATGGTGATATGAACTACATATGTACTATTTTGGGAAAATGGTCCTATTTTTTAAACTGTCACGATTTTAGAAAATAAAATATAGAAGCTTATAATGATGGTACTGATGATAATCTGAGGAATAATAATCAAGGTCATGAATAATTTCCCTCAGATATTGGAATATTCATGTACTGCTTCATAGCATGAGAATTAAAGTAATATACAGAGTAAAAATTATAAAACCTTAAATTAAATATTATAAGTTATACAAATGGAGAAAGATTGATTAGAAAGTTCAATGACTGTGGTTTTAAAAACAGCTTAACTACAGCCAGGCATAAAGGCACATGCCTGTAGTCCTAGCTGTTCAGAGGGCTGAGATAGTAGGATCACTTGAGGCCAGAAGTTCCAGGCTGCTTTGTGATTATGCCTATGAATAGCCACTGAACTCTAGTCTGGGTAACATAGTGAAACCTTGAATCAAAAAAGAAAAAAAAAAAAAAAAAACAGCCAGTCATGGTGACTTACAATTGTAAACCCATCACTTTGGGAGGCCGAAGCAGAAGGATGACTTGAGTCCAGGAGTTTGAGACCAGACTGGGCAACATAGAGAGATCTCATCCCTACTAAAAATAAGAGAAATTCGTTGTGCAGGGTGGTACACACCTACAGGCCCAGCTACTTGGGAGGCTGAGACAGGAGAATTGCTTGAGCCCAGGAGTTCAAGGTTGCAATAAGTTTTGATCACATCCTGTGCTTCAGCCTGGGCAACACAGCATGATCTTATCTCTAAAATAAAATAAAATAAATAAAAAAACAAAACCCAGACTTAACTAAAATTTTATTTGCCACTTATTTAAAAATTTTCAACTCATTGTAAATAAAGAATACATACTTAACGTACCTTCTTCTTATTCTTGTACCAATTATATATTTTATGACATATTTAAGAAAATAGACGTCTCCATTGAGAACTCTACATTGTTATTACAGAAGCATAATTTTGCAAAGAAGAATGATAAATATATGGCCTCAATTAATTCTAATTTGATCTGCCTGAATTTCACACTACAATTTTTAATTACTTCATTTTGCTAATTGCAAAACAAATCAGGTTTAATACTAAACAAACCAGTGGAATAGAAAAGTATAAAAGATGAAAAATCTTATTTAGTAGCAATTCCACTTCTGAGTATCTACATATCTACAAAGTAAATAAAAATTTATTCTATCAAGGAGATACCCGCATTCATATGTATATAACAGCACTATTTGTAATAACAAAGATATGGCATCAACCTAAGTGTTCATCAATAGATGGTTGGATAAGGAAAATATGCTATACATATTTTATGTATACAAAATATGTTATATACATAAAACAGAGATATACATAAAGCATGTTATATATACAAAAATATATACCGTGTGTGTATATGTATACCTGTGTATTGTGTAGCTATACGATGGAATACTATTCAGCCATAAAAAAAGATGAGATCATGTCTTTTGAAGTAACATGAATGGAACTGGAGGCCATTGTCTTAAGTGAAAAACTACAGAAACAGAAAGTCAAATACTGCATGTTCTCATTTATAAGTGGGAGATAGTGTATAGACATGGACGTGGAGAGTGGAATAATAGACAATGGAGACTCAGAAGGGTGGGAGGGTGGGAAGATATGGGGGGTGAGGAATGGGAAATTACTTCACGTGTACAATGTATACTATTCTGGTGGTGGCTACACTAAAACCCAGTCTTCCCCATTATGGATTTGTCTATGTAAAACTGCTCTTGTTCTCCCTAAATCTATTTAAAAGTAAAGAAAAAAATGTCTTTCCTGTCTTTTTTTCCTGACCACTCATATATTTTTCAGGCAAATTATATGGTAGTAAACATAAATGCTCTTTAAAAACATTGACAATATATCATAAACCTTATCACACAAAATTAATGCTAACAGATATATAGTATACTTGTATTTAACATCTGCTTCACATCCTTCTCTTGGTCTTTAGTTTTATTTTATTTTTTTGCATATTTCTATTTTAAATAATACCTCAATGGAAATTCTTTACATACACCTTTGAGCAGTTTTGTATAATTCTTCATTGATGTTCTAAAGATAAATTCCCGGATTTGGAAATGCTGGGTGAAAAGAGATTGTACAGACTTCTGGATTCATCCCCAGAAGGGGATTGTATCCCAAAGAGGGTAGAAGTCATCACTCCCATTCTTACAACAACAACAACAAATTTGAATGAACTGAAGAACATTTTTTCCTTGGATATCTCTTAGAAATGAGCTTTCAGAGCAAAGTACTGCCGTGAAATCAGGAGATACAGTTAAATTTACAGAATCACAGATGATTTACCTATAGTCTAAGCCACTAGAACCATAGATTGGCACAAACATTAAGTGCTAGTTGTCAGAAGTTTCTGGGGGTTCATTGTGAACTAGCATGAGTGGGAAACCCCGGGGGCTGTAATTCTCAGTGGGGGAGGATATAGGACAAACTTTCATGGTTTTCATGTACAGGGATCACATCTGGTCTCTTGGTGAAAATCTATAAAGGTCGCCTCATGTCTTGACAGAGTAAGAGAGAAAGTAATTGAAATAGGCCTAGAATGTTCTCCATAAAAAAGGCTTGTCCTCCCGGGGTTGGCGGAGGGGTTGGTGGGGCGCGGGGGGCGGTAATCACCAGCTTTATTTCACCTAAGGGAAAACATGTACGAGTTTTACTAAAGGGAGAGAGAAAACTACAAAATACTTCTAAGGTCACTGCCCAAGGGCACGGTCCCATTTAAAAAATATGCTTTAATCGTGCGATAGTGTAAGATTCTCCTCCCCCCACCCTGCCCCCCTCCGAAAAGTAGGA
>NW_016807931.1:834045-835799 GCF_001698545.2 Rhinopithecus bieti
GGGCGGTAATCACCAGCTTTATTTCACCTAAGGGAAAAACATGTACGAGTTTTACTAAAGGGAGAGAGAAAACTACAAAATACTTCTAAGGTCACTGCCCAAGGGCACGGTCCCATTTAAAAAATATGCTTTAATCGTGCGATAGTGTAAGATTCTCCTCCCCCCACCCTGCCCCCCTCCGAAAAGTAGGATTCAATATAACAATGAAGTATAAAGTACTTCAAGACTCAGACTCTACCTAATTAAGAGATCTTCAAGAAGGCCAAAAACGAAAGGAGAGACAAAACCAAGGACCCAAGAGAAATTTTAAGTCTCCTGCAGCTGCAGCTAAAAAAAAAAAAAAAAAAAAAAAAAAAAAAAAAAAATTGAACCACTAAATCCTGGCCATATGAATATAAAATCTCATAGTCATTCACCTGAAGTACTGTTATCCATTCAACATGGTTTGACTTTCAAACAAAACAAAACAAAACAAAATGAAAGACATGTTAAAAACAAGAAAAAACAGTCTGAAAAGATAAAACGTATATCAAAACCAGACATAGATGTGAAACAGATTATGTAATTTTCAGAGAGGAAACTGAAAATAATTATAATTAATATGTTAAAAGTTTAAATGGAAACAGTAGAAAGCATACAATAACACGTGTAATATAAACAGACAGACTGAAACTCTAAAAATACATTAAAAATACATTGAAATCAAATGATAAACATTAAAAACATTGGCTGGGCGCGGTGGCTCAAGCCTGCAATCCCAGCACTTTGGGAGGCTGAGGCGGGTGGATCACAAGGTCAGGAGTTCGAGACCAGCCTGGCCAATATGGCGGAACCTCGTCTCTACTAAAAAAACAAAAATTAGCCGGGAGTGGTGGCGGATGTCTGTAGTCTCAGTAACTTGGGAGGCTGAGGCAGGAGAATCGCTTGAACCTGGGAGGCGGAGGTTGTAGTGAGCCGAGATTGGGCCACTGCAATCCAGGCTGGCAGACAGAGCAAGCCTCCATCTCAAAACATTGTAACTGAAATAAGAAATGTCTTTGATGGCTTATTGGTAGACTGGACATAAATGAGAGTAGAATTAGTGAAGACAAAGAAATGTCAGTGGGAATTTCTGAAAATGAAATGCAAAGAACAAAACAGAACAACACAAATGTATGAGGCAATTTCAAAAAGCATAACGTGTTTTTGGAATACAAAAAAAAAAAAAAGGAAAACCAAACAGAACAGAATGGAAAAGACGTTTGACATAACAAAATGCCAAGAATCTTCCAAAATTAATGACAGACAACAAACCACAGATCCAGGAAGTTCCATGAATCTGAACAAGTAGTATAAGCACCTAAAAATCTACACCTGGACATATCATATGCAAACTGTAGCAACTCAGAGACAAAAAATAAAGTTTTGGAGGGAGGTAGGAAAAATAAATAAAACCTTTACCTACTATGGAGGAGCAAGGATAATTACTTTTATTTTATTGAATAATATTTTCTGAGAACTTTTCAGTAAGTAATCATTTAAAGTACTTATTCAGCTCAGGTTCTTTGATATTTTTTATAGTGGTAACATTTTAGAATTATTCTTTTTTATTTCTTAGTTATCTTTATAAGAGTCTAAAATATTAGAATACTTTTTGATTCCTCACTTTCTCCAACACATTGCATTCAATCGACCAGCAACTCCCAGTGGCTCAAACTTCAGATGATATTCAGAATTTGACTTATTTGGACTATTTATAAATTATATATATTTAT
>NW_016807931.1:836903-856726 GCF_001698545.2 Rhinopithecus bieti
ATATATATTTATATATTTTTTATATTATATATTATAATATAATTATATTTAATTATAAATGGACCAAGTTCCATTGCTGTCAGCCTGGTCAATTCTACCAAACTCACTCTAGCTCTCAGAGTACTTATCACCTTATAATCACATCATAATGGTGCACAAAGTTCTGATACCAATAGTGGCTGTCAAATTAAAGTTTGCTATTCAAATACATATTTATTATGATAACATCCTGACACAATATAAGTGTTTTTATTTAAAGCTAATTTAATATATGCAAATACACCCTAAAACTATATAGTTGTATGATACACACACACACACACACACACAGAAACCCATTGGTGAGAACATGTAATTGATACATCCAGACACAGACACATGCATACTGGTGAACATGCCATCATCCTTGTGTATGTGGTATGTGTGAAATGGTCTTCTCTTTCTGTTTTTCATCCTGTGTGATTTCCAGAATCTATCATAAACTTATTCCATTAATTATACAAATAAATAAGTGAATATGGAATGTTTTGGTAAGTTCATCTGCTCCATTCAAAAAGTATTTACGTTCTCCATCAAGAACAGGTCAGTTGCATAAAACTTAACAATAAATGGAAAACTATCATATTAAGACTAATCATCTTTAGTAAACATATTTTACAAATTCTCACTGCACTAAACAGAATATTTTTGCCTCAAATTTATAAAATTAGGAAGATTTCAAATAAGGTTACCCTGTTCTTATTAAATCTCAGCTTCTTCTGAAGCTGTTCTTCTGACTTCATCCTTCTATTGTTTCTATGCACATTTTTCTGATATTTCAGTTATTTTATGAGTAAAATGTTCCAATACATGCCATTCTTTCTCTGATGTTAAAATTAATATAATCATCAATCTTCCTAAGAAATTATTCTTCCTGTCACTCTACTCAATAATTTCCTATGACTTTAATGTTTGACTGACAGTAACTACATGGAGACATTATTTGTGTGTCATATGAAACTTTGTCAGAAATTATTAAAATTCTAATAGGAGTACATTTACCTTATTGGTGATTTTTAAAAACATTTTAATATTTGATGCTCAGAAAATGTATATGATTTTTTATTACTTCATGTCATTTATTAAAATTCATATCAGTGAGGCTTAAGTTTGTGTTACCAAGTAGAAATTTTTAACTACATTCTTGTTGCCAGTCACTGGTAAGCAAGAATACATATCATATGGTTATCTTCATAGGTGGCAACGTAGGAAAGTGAAAAAACAGAAATAGAATATTTTCTGGCTGGGTGTGGTGGCTCACTAATGTAATCCCAGTATTCTGGAAGGCTGAGGTGGGCAGATCACCTGAGGTCAGGAGTTTGAGACCAGCCCAGTCAACATGGTGAAACCCCATCTCTACTAGAAATACAAAAAAATTAGCCGGGCATGGTGATGGGCTCTTGTAGTTCCAGATGCTCAGGAGACTGAGGCAGGAGAATTGCTTGAACTTGGGAGGTGGAGATTGCAGTGAGTGGAGACTGCACCACTGCACTCCAGTCTGGGCAATAAGAGCAAAACTCCGTCTCAAAAAAAAAAAAAAAAAAAAAAAAAAAAAAAAAAAAAAAAAAAAAAAAGACTATTTTCTAAAGAATACTTAATTCCTGTAATAATCTGTCATTGAAAACTGTTGGAACTCATACAGGACCTCAAAACTTGCACAATTAAGCCTGTTACCTAATGCAAAAACTATCTATTATATATTTCTCACAGGCACTTATATATTATCTATTTAAATACCTTAATTCGTGAACTCACTTTATCACAGGACAGCTCAGTCCATGTGCAGACACATTCTAATTTTAAGAAATATTTCTTTTTTATGAGTTAGCCATAGTTTAATTCTATTAGTTTTTGTCACTCTCAACATTTTTCTCTCCTTCCTTCCTCTTTCCATTCCTCCCTTTTCTTTCCTTTCCTTTCCCTTTCTCTTTCCTTCCTTCCTATCTGCCTTCCTTCCCTCTTTCTCTTTCTTTTCTTTCCCTTTCTTTCTTTCTCTTTCTTTCTTTCTTTCTTTCTTTCTTTCTTTCTTTCTTTCTTTCTTTCTATTTCCCTTCCTTCCTTCCCACCTTTATTTCTTTTTCTTTGCCTTTTATCTTTTCCTTCTTTCTTGTTGTCCTCCTTTTTTCCTCTTTCCCTCTCTCCTTACTTCCTTAATTTTATCTTCTTTTGACTTTCTTTTGCAAATATATACTAAATGCTTCCTAAGTTCTAGGCATCCCGATAGATGCTCCAGAAACTGTAGTTAAAATAGAACATCTCTGTCCAAGAATATTAGCCAAATTAAGGAAATAGATAAGTGATCAGTGAAATATAATGCATTTTACAACTGCTATGTAAACACATTGGAAAGACAGGTAACTCAGTTATGGAAAGGAGAATAAGAAAAATAGAAGTTGTGTCTATGCTAAGGGTTGATACTTACTCTGGAAATATGTAGAAAAAGAAGAAAATATATTCTAGGAACAGAGCACATCTTGTGGAAAGTCATTAAGGAAAGGGACAAATATAGTTCCTAGATTTCCTTTCAGCAATGGATTTATGGTTCCATATTTCAGTCTTCAATAATCCTATATGGCTAATGGCAAATATATCAAGCAGAACAGATAAGAGACCATTTCCATCATCATAGAAAGTTCTCTTGGATTGCTTTTCCCTAAAATTTATAATTGCAATCTTTATAATCCCAATTACCAATCAACTTTCTCAATGTGCTTATACTATAATAGCCAACTTTCTTTCCATTTCATTGTGACCTATAATACATTGATCTCCTTATATTTATGCAACCTCCAACTTCCCTCATGCTACCTCTTTTTTTTTACCCCGGTGTAAACATTACAGTTAATTATACTCCCAACTCAAGTATTCCCTCAACTTCCTTGTGTTCATGTATGTCTGTTTCTTCCCATGTGTGCTTTATAAAATGACAATTGTGATTATACAACTCTGCTTGTATGTGCGTTTGACCTATATAGTTGATCAAATTGGAGAAAACTATGAACCAGACTAACTGCTTACACATCAATTCTGTGATTACTAATTTCAGGTGGATCTTTTATGATGGCTCATAATCATACTCAATTATTCTAGTTTGTTCACTTTCTCATTCTCTTAGATAACTACTTCATTTGTTCTCAAATTTTCTTCACATCTCTAGTTCTCTAGTACCTCTGATCATATCTTGACTTCTTTCACTTTGAAAATTAAAAAAGAAAATTTGAAAGCTTCGTCTACTGTCTACCAATCTACCAGCCTGTAAGTTCTGCTTTCTCTTCTATTACTAAGGATTGACTCTTTGTGTTCAAACCTATTGCCAAACATTCCCCTTTGTTACTAGATCCCACTCTTTATCACTTACTCAAAGATTTGGACAAAAACTATTCTCACTTCTCTCTCTTTTGAATTGACAATCTTTTCCTCCACTTCAGGGCATTCACATCACTACATAGTGAAATCCCGTGCTTAAAAAAAAAACCCACTTAGTTCCACCTTCCTCTAAAACTATTACTCTATTTCTCAATTCTGTGTCTAGTAAAACTCCTCAAAAAGATTTTCTACATTGACAGTTTTAACTTACTCTTTAATTTATCCCTAAATACACTCCACATCACACTTACAAGTGTGCTGAAACTGTCTTGCTAATGACTTCAAAAATCTCTGATTTTAAATCCAATAATCAATTATTAGTACTCCAGTTAGTAGACCTCATGAGAGTATTTGACACGGTTGAACAGTTTCTCATTCTCTCTCTCTGATATTTTGTTTCTTTTCTTTGCCTCCAGAACAAAGTCATTATTATTTTTTTTCTTTCTAATGATTTCTTCATCTTCTTTGAGGGCTCTTCTTTACCTCTCAGACCTTTAAACTCTGCACTGTAAAGATTGAAAAAAAGGAATAAGATTAAAAAAAGAAGTGAGGAGAAAATAGTAAGAAACTCAAATAAATAATTTATCAAGAATCTAAGAAAAACTATTGCTTAAAAGTGGGGGGATATGAACACTGTCTTCAAAAAAAATTGGTAAGTAAAAAAAGACAAGAAGTGAGAACCTGTAGATTAATAAAGACTTAAAAGACAAATTAACAAATTGAAAAGTATGCCCTTTTTGGATTTGACCCTAAAAAATCTTAAACGTTTAAGAGATAATCAGAGAATTCTGAGGTTATGTTTATAAAAGGAGAGATATAGCCAGGCGTGGTGGCTCACAACTGTAATTCCAGCACTTTGGGAGGCTGATGCAGGCAGATCATGAGATTAGGGGTTCGAGACTAGCCTGGTCAACATAGTGAAACCCCATCTCTACTAAAAATACAAAAAATTAGCCAGGTGTGGTGTCAGGCACCTGTAATCCCAGTTACTGGGGAGGCTAAGGCAGGAGAATCACTTGAACTTGGGAGGCATAGGATGCAGTGAGCTAGCAGGGATCGCCACTGCATTCCACACCAAGTGACAGTGTGAGACTCCGTCTCAAAGAAAAAAAAAAAAGGAAGAAAAAAGAAAAAAATAAAAGAGATGCATGTGAAAATATTTTCTGGTAAAAGTATATAAGGCATGCAATTTACTTTAAAATAACTCTGTGGAAGAAGATAGCATGTGAGGATATAAATGAAATAAGATTGATCGTGAATTCGTAATTGTTGAAGGTTGGCAGTAGGAACATAAGTATTTATTATGAGACAGCCAGATGGGAGGGGTTCCCTGGAGAAATTCCAAATATACCCCCCAATGAAGTGGAGACTTGGGAAGTTCACGATGTTTGCAGCAAGGAGGAGTCCGGCCCCTCCTCTTCCTGTGTGGAACCTGAGATTCAAGCTCCAGGTGGGAAGTGTTCTAGCAGGGGACTCTGGCCTTGCAAGAGTAACTGTTTCTCCATTGTCTTCACCCAGTAAAACTCCGCTTAACTTACCCTTTAAACCATCAGTGAGCCTAAATTTTGTGGCCATGGTGAGAGGTGACAATGTGCTAGCAGCCCTCACTGTCAGGGCCTCCTCAGCCTCAGCATCCACTGTGGCGGCGCTTGAAGAGCCCTTCAGCCTGCCACTGCACTGTGGGAGCCCCTCTCTGGGCTCTCTGGGCTCCCCAAGGCCGAAGCCGCCTCCCTCTGTTTACAGGGAGGTGTGGAGTGAGAGGCACGGGCAGGAACCAGGGCTGCGTGCCTCACTCACAGTCCAACGCGAGTTTCCGCCAGCGCGGGCTCTGTGGGCCCAGCACTTGGAGCAGCCGGCTGGCGCTGCTGGCCCAGGGCAGTAAGGGGCTTAGCACCAGGGCCAGCAGCTGCAGAGGGTGTGCTGGGTACCCCAGCAGTGCCGGCCAGGCCCGCCAGCACTGTGCTCAAGTTCTCACTGTGTCAGCTACCTCCCCGTGGGGCAGGGCTCGGGACCTGCAGCCCGCCATGTCTGAGCCCCCCACCCCGCCATGGTGGGCTCCCCTGAGCCCGAGCGTCCGGACGGGCTCCGTCCCCTGCTCCATGGCACCTGGTCCCATCCACCACCCAAGGGCTGAGAAGTCCAGGCGCGGGTGGGGACTGGCAGGCAGCTCCACCTGGAGCCCAGGTGCAGAATCCACTGCTTGAGGCCAGCTGGGCTCTGAGTCTGGTGGGGACTTCGGGAACTTTTATGTCTAGCTAAGGGATCCTAAAGGCACCAGTCAGCACTCTGTGTCTAGCTCAGGGTTTGTAAATACACCAATTGGTACTCTGTATCTAGCTAACTGTGTCTAGCTAACCTAGTGGGGACTTGGAGAACTTTTCTGTTTAGCACTTTGTGTCTAGCTCAAGGATTATAAAGGCATTCATCCGCACTCTGTCAAAACGGACCAACCAGCTCTTTGTGAAATAGACCAATCAGCTCTCTGTAAAATGGACCAATCAGCAGGATGTGGGTGGGGTCAGACAAGGGAATAAAAGCAGGCTGCGGGAGCCCGCACTGGCCACTGGGTCCTCCTCCACCTTGTGGAAGCTGTATTCTTTCACTCTTTGCCTCTTTGCAATAAATCCTGCTGCTGCTCACTCTTTGGGTCCACGCTGCCTTTATGAGCTGTAACACTCACAGTGAAGCTCTGCAGCTTCATTCCTGAAGCCAGCAAGACCACGAACCCACCGGGAAGAATGAATACCTCCAGACGCGCCATCTTTAAAAGCTGTAACACTCACTGTGAAGGTCTGCAACTTTATTCCTATCAGGGAGACCTCGAACCCACCAGAAAAAAGAAGCTCCAGACACAACTGAACGTCTGACGGAACAAACTCCAGACACACCATCTTTAAGAACCGTAACACTCACTGCGGGGGTCCAAGGCTTCCTTCTTGAAGTCAGCGAGACCCAGAACCAACCAATTAATTCCGGACACAATGGGACGGACAAAAACCCCATCTTCAGCTGAACTAAGGAAAGCCCTGCAAGGTGGAGCTCCAGAAGCGGTGAGTAAAATGGGTACTCAAAACTTCTCACTGCTGCTCTTAAGCATTTTTATTCTCAGACTTCTCAGTGTGAGGGAAACATGCCCCTAAACCCCGGGGTTCTGGGGTCTGGGAAAAGCCCTTTCCTTCCTTTTCAGGAAAGACAGGTGAGAGGGTCTCCTTGTTCCCCCTCCCCTCTGTGTGGGGGCTAGGATGCATGGCCCAAGGGTCCTGATTTCCAGCTACACACTGCCACAACCGCCTTCCCCTTCCCCTTCCCTTTCCCCACCCAAGGGATTCAGCCTCATCAGACAGTAACCTTTTCTCCCTGTTGGAGGAATCACTTGCATAAGAATAATAAGAGGTTCTTCCCCAGGCGTGTTTAAGCCTTTTTTCTTTCCTCTTCTCCACCCCATCAGCAGTTAAGTTTCAGCAAGTTAATTTCTTTCTAGAATATGTTTTATTTGGCTTGGAATGTTAAGAATTCCTGTTTATATTCTCTCTAAAGCTTTAATTGTGAAAAAGGATTTGTGGGGCTAGTCTTTGGCTGTGACCAATCTGATGTGCTTTGCATGTCTGTGTGGCTTGTGCCGCAAGCCTCTATCTTGTTTTACTTCCTGAGGGCATGGCCAGCCACTGCTTGACAATGCTTTGTTTGGCAATCCTGCCTTAGGGGATGAGCTCTCTCTGGTTCAATATCTGCATGTTTTCCTAGCCCTGTCTCTTAAAGAGTCCCACCCAGCAACTGGATTTTTTTTCTGCCTGTATGTGTGTGTGTGTACTGTGTTTGATGTCTTTAAAAAGAGCTCTAATTAATTTGGCCTAAAGAAAAACAAGCACTTGGATCAAATATTTTTAAAGGGAATATAAAATCTCTAGTACTTTTCAGTTCATGTGAATTTAATCTTCAATAAATTAAAATAGCCTTAAAGATTATTGGTAAAATGCAGGTTAGATGCAAGGTTTACTAAGTGTTTTAAGGTTACAAACTGCTTTTTGGGTTTTGAGAACTATTTGACTTGCCAGCTTCACAACTGGTAAGGATTGGGAACATATAAAACTAACGGGGCCCTTACCTAAGAAGGCAAACCTTGATGGCAGTTAACACACAATTAAAGCAACTTACCAAGTTTTACCTTAAAGTTAAAAATTTAGGAGGAGTTTCTAGTATAACATGTAATTGAAACTACTGAAAATAGATTTACATGCAAAGGGTATAAGAACAGTAAAATGTGTTTTCATGTAAAAGATTATAAGAATGCATAGAAATGTAAACTTTTGCCTAGGGTTAAAGGATTATTTTGAGTTTAACAGGGAAAGCTGAATGTTGAAACAAGTGGAGGAAAAGTTGTGGAAATTAATACTGCAGAAGAAGTTCTCTGTATGAGCATTCAAAAGGATTACAAAGGGTTTTTGCTTCTTTAAAATTTCTGAGTCATCATTTTGGGAAAATTAATAGTTTATGGCAATCTGGGACTCCGTTTCATAATATCAAGCGCTTTAAACATATTTAAAAGGCTTCCCAAAATCAAACTTAAGTTTCAAAATTGTCTTTCCTGACACCTGGCTTTTCAGATGTTTCAGAAGGCCCCTGAAACATCCAGAAAATAAGAGGTAAAGTGGATTATTTAGGTACATGGGATTGCCAAAATAATGCTCTGTCTTCCTTAGGTTTCTCTTGTTAAATAATGCTAATGTATGTTCCAAAATTGTATGGGATTTCTAAAATTCTAATGTCTGATTGTATGCTATCAATTATAATTAAAGTCTTTATGTTGTTATTGCAAACCACAGAGATAACCAAACTTCTTTGTCAATCAAGTTTCTAAGTGTATCTACCCTGGACATTTTGTTATTCACAGATAATTGTTGGCTCATTTTAATCCTTTTCAAAAGATGGTTTATAATAAGTTATAGATCTATAGCAAGTGCTCTCAAATACAGGCTTCTGATGACTTTAGAGGTTGTAACATTGAAATAAAAAAATGTATAGGACTCATGAAGAGCTGAAATGTTCATGAATACCAAGCAAAATAAGAGTTAACTAAATGAACTGAACTCAGGAAACTGAAGAAAACCTTTTTAACCTTTGCTTGAAATGAAATATTGCTAATCCATGTTTTGGGTTTCAGAGTTAGTGAAACGTATTTGAACTATTTATGGCCTTTAATAATGAAGCAAGATATACTCCTGTAATCAAAGTTTGGAGCATGTTTATTTCTGCCAGGTTCCTATAGAATTTGGAAAATATCTTTGAGTATTCTTATGACAATATAGTTATTTTTGTACATGTTAGAAATTTTCCATGATGTCAGAAATACAAAAGGGGTGTTGATGAACGTTTAACTGAAATATATTTAGTGGCACTGAAAAGTACGGTGTTTTATGTCATTTTATAGCAGATAAGGGAACAGAGACAATGGCTGCATTGAAGTTTATAAGGTGAGAGTGGTAAATTAAAAAAAAAAGAAAGCAGAGCACAAGACATACGTTCACCGTGTGAATGAGGTAGTGTGTACGGTCACTAAAGACTGGGAAAAAAAGAGATCTTAACATGTTGACTTTTGAAATGTAGAGTGAATTGTTAATGAATTAAGTGACAAGCAATAGAAATTGGATCTTATGTGAACCAGAAAAATGCTATTCTTTGCACAATTAAGAAAAAAATAAAAAAAAGGTAACCAGAGCAGCAGTTCGATTTTTTTTTTTTTTTTTTAACTCGTCTACTTTCCAAAGTTTAGGGATTCTGGAATAAGAGGAATCTCCCTGACCACCCGCCGACCATTTTTAGGTTGCAGTTAAGAATGGTAACTATTATATGCATGTCACATTAATAGATATAGGGGCAGCAAGAAAGATGCTGGCATGGTAGACTCAGATTTAGAAGGCTTTGGTGCCAAGAGAGTAATTATATACTCATCCACTCTTTGATTCCTAAATATAGAGCCTGGAACCTGAGGAAGAGAGCAAAAATGGAAAGTTTTAACTAAACGATGCCTAATTTATACGTCTCAAATTGATTCATTAATCACTGGATTGGACTAAATTTAACTTACAGCAATTACGTTCTCTGTTATTAAGCAGACTGGGTGAGTCAGAAATTAGAAGTCAGTTCTAAAAATAAAGAATAGCCCATTTTTAAAATCTGAATTAGTGATTGACAAGTTTACCTCTTTGAAACAACTGTAAGAACAGCTTTTGAATAGAAAGTAAGAAACAGGATGATATCCGTAAAGTAGGTTTGAGCTAGGGGTTGTATCAAGACAAATGTTTTGCTTAAATCAGGAAGGAATTTATCATGTTTAAGAATAGCTGGAGGCCAGGTGTGGTGGCTCCTGCCTGTAATCCCAGCACTTTGGGAGGCTGAGGTGGGTGGATCACTTGAGGTCCGGAGTTTGAGACCAGCCTGGCCAATACGGTGAAACCCCTTCTCTATTAAAAATACAAAAATTAGCCAGGCATCTTGGTGCATGCCTATAATCCCAACTACTCAGGAGATTGAGACAGGAGAATCACTTGAAACCTGGAGGTGGAAGTTGCAGTGAGAAAAGATTGTGCCATTGTACTCCAGCCTGGGCAACAGAGTAAGACTTGATCTCAAAAAAAAACAAAAAAAAAAAAAAAAGAAAAGAAAATGTAGCTGGAAAAGATTCAGTTGACAAGAGATCTTAAATATTCTGGAGAAATAAGGGATGTTAGTTAATGTAAGGTCTGAGAAGCTATGAAAAAAATTACAGGAAACAGACATGAAGTTATTGCCCTTACAGGAGATGGAAGGGTAGGTTAAATCTAAGTCATTTTGTAGAGTTGGTGGCCACATGTGAGAGATTTCACATCTAGGGAAAATACTTGATTTGTGGTGTCCAGGAAATACAGAAGTCACCAAAGTCTATCTTAGGATACTTTAAAGTATCATACTTTAAAATAGCTTAGATATTTTTACTAATCTATCCTCTGTGACAATTTGGTGTTAATTCTCATTAGAATAACTTGCAGCCTAAAACAAGGGTTAAGGTATTATGTGTTACCAAAACATTAAAAAAAATGCATGCTGACATCACAGTTTAGAGCAGTCACAATTAATATTTGTGTTTTTTCTATGTGTTTTTGATAGTACAAATAATTATCTTTATCAAAGGATAGCAAACTAGGTGGAGTGGGGCTAAGTAAGGCCACTGATTGTTTCTGTTAATAAAGTTTCGTTGAAATACAGCCACATTCATTTGTTTATATAAGTTTTGGCTGTATTCGTTTTGGCTGTTTTTTACCGTATGGCAGAAGAATTGAATAATTCCAAAGATACTGCATGACCAGCAAAGCATAAAATATTTTCTATCTGGCACATAAAATGTTTGCCAGTCACTGCTCTACATTCAATTTTTCTTTTTAATATAGATTTGTATCACTTACATTTTCATAAATATACTTTAATTTGACTGTATTATATTTTATTATATGTAGCTTAGTTATTTTATGAATTTTTGGAATATATGCTGTTTTAAATATTTTATACTTTATTTATTCATGATATTTGGTCTAACTTTTATATTTTCTCAGGAATAGATTCTGAGAATAATAATCACTAAAACAGCATAATCACATAAAGTTTCTCGGTACATATTAATAAATTGATTCCTCATATATTGCACAAGCGTGTGTAGATCCATCAGCAATCATATAAATACTCAAAAGCCATATATATTGTTTTCAGCAATTAGTAATATTATAAATTTTTATAATATTTTAAATTATCTAAACCATATCATGTTTAATAAAATTAAACCTTAAAATTAAAAGTATTTTTATTAAACATGACATAGTTTAAATAATTTTAAAAAATCTAAAACAAAACATCATAAAAACAAAATATTTATGGAACTTTAATGTCTTTTTTATAATGGATAACCATGTAGTATCCACTAATATTTTATTTTGGTTCATGCACTTTCCTGGTTTATAATTATTTTATTTGGTTTATATTCTACAAAAATATCCAAAATATATTATCTATAATTTTCAGTTTTTATTTCTTTCCTATGGAGTCAAAACTTGAATATAAATTTGAAGCAATCTTAATTTTACTACAATTTAAATTTTTATTATTTCATTGTACATCTTCTACAATTTTGTTAACTAAACTTTATTTTAAATCTCTAAAATAATGAATCAGAATGTTTTGTTGAGACTTTCTGAAGTATTCAACTCAGTTTTCATAGAAACAGAGCTTTTTAAACCTCATTCATATAAAATGGCTTAAATATGATTTAATTACCATGTATAATTGCATGTATATTTAAGATCAAATCTAACTCCTGAAAAACATAACACTTAATGAAACATTCTATTGCTTAACCTATTTACCTGGTTATTCTGCAGCACTGGGTATCAATAACTATGTTTTACAATTGAAATAGTACGCTGTACATTGATTACTATTTTATGTAAGGAAACAAAAAGTGTATTATACTAAGCTTTATCTACTTGTATTACTTTTATTGCCAAAAATTGTACATTTTGACTATTAGTTATTATTTAGTTACTTGTGTGTATCTATGTATTCACTGTACCGACTTTTATTAGGGCCTTAATATCAATTATATAATTTCCTCTATTTAAGCTCTTAGAATTACTAAAATGTGATATCCATACTTTGATCTTTGAAAGTTTTCTGTCTTGAATTCTATTCTGTCTGATTCTAGAATTACTGCTGTTCTATCAGATATTAAAAATAGTGAAATAAATAGAGTTTTAAAATACTTTATTTGATAAATTACTGCATTTTCTAGGTTATCTTTATTGCTTTAGTCTTCTGTTCACTGCGGAATTTCTTTTGAAAGTACTATATTAAGTTTTAAATTTTATATAGGCTAAAATCCTGTACCTTTAATAGAAAATTTAACTCATCTGCATTTATTATGTTTACTGATACAATACATTGAATTATATCACTTTTATGTTTTTATTTTTCTTGAGTCCTGTTTTGAGATATGTTTTACTAAATTTATCTTGCTTTGTTTGTCTACATATTGTTGTTTTCCTCAAGTGGTTGTAGTAATGCATATTATTTCTCCTCTTTAGTTAGTTGTTTTTGGCAATTTAGGACACGCATTTTAACTTGTTTCTTTAGCAGTCTATAGAATTAGTGTGTATGTGTTCTCCCTATATATAATACTAATAAAGAACGTTAGCAATATTTTTAGAAAAATATTGTCCTCTTTGTCCTACTCATTCCCATTTTGAGGTCATCTGGTATTCTATCACAAAATTATTGCTTTTATAAAAAAATTAACAATTAGGATTAACAGTTTATTTCTCAACATTATTTCTTGTACCTCAGTTTTTTTTTTTAACACTTTCTAAAATATCTTATTTAATTATCATATGATATGGTGAAAAATATTATACAAATATGTTTTTAAAATATGAAAATTGATGTATTATCACTTTTAGTCAAATGAAACTCAGAATCCATTGGGGTTGAGTATACAGTTTTGGTTGAAGTTGACCTTTTTGGTCTTAAAGTCATCAAAAAGTGGGCTGAAGTCATGAATAGAAAATTCTCAAAGGAAGATATACAAATGGCCAACAAACGTGAAAAAATGCTGAACATCACTAATGAACAGAGAAATGCAAGATATACAAATCAAAACCACATTGAAAACAAACACAAAAACGAGTAGTATACTAAACTGCATATATTTGTATGTTTGCACACATTTATCTGTATTTTTAAATAATACATGTACAGTAGTGTATACTTAAGAATAAGCAAAATAACAATAGTTGTCAAATACGTTACACTAAAATCCTTGAATAAAAGATCTAGAGAAATGGAATAAATCCATGTTTCAGTATTGTTCAAAACTCCCATAACTGTACTAGATAAATTTGATAGGTTTTCCTTTAACTTAATGCATTTGGGTATTATCATACATATTTTAAATTTATTTGTAAAATATGAATTCTATTCATGTTTATCTGAAAGATTATGTAATTTCTTGAGAATTCTGAAAACATAATATTGACAGTTGATCTAAATATGTATCCATATTCACTATTACATGTAATATAAAGTCACATTAGGTCAAGCACCTACTGTTGAAATTATACAAGAAACTTGATAAAATGCCTCTCTCTGGGAAATATTGGTAATACGTTATTTTAATTTCAATTTTCATAGGAAAGATAAAATCACATTAAAAGGCAATTTAAATAGTTTATTTTAAATTCTGTATAATTTTATTGTAAGTTAAGATATGAAACTTTCAATGTTAAAAGCCGTCTCTCTTTACATGATTGTAAAACTTAATAGTTCAGATAAGATACCATTTTCTAAACATTTTTATCTTTCTGAGAAAGAAAATGAGTAAGGGAATTTCAATCAAGGGAATTGCCTAAATAAGAGATAAATGACATAGACAAGAGAATATCTGTAGACCTGGTTTAAAAGTAGGATCATTGGAAATCTTCAATATTCACATACATATTAAATCATATAATAATAATATTAAATAATTAAAATGACTATGCTAGAATATTAAAAATGTTGTACATAATAGGGTAGGAGCAGGAGACATTTATGAGACATGTAAGTTTTGCTAAAGGGTGTTTTAGAATGAAGAAATCTCGATCATTATCAATTGTGCAGTGCTGAAAATTTTATTGAGGTCTACCTCCTTTGTATGTTGATATCAATAGATGCAGAGAAAATGGGCTTACAAGCACTAGAAGTCGGTAAAAATTTCAACCAACACATAGTGTGGTATCATAAACTACTTGATAAGCACCCTAAAGTACATATAAATAGCCTAGGATTTCTTTTTATTCAGAAAGAGAAGCTTCTGTTCTATTCTCTTCTTTAGAATATATCTATGTTCAGATATACAAGAACTTTGGTTAATCGACCTCTTTACTATCCAATGACATTGCCAAGGGAGATTTCAAAGTCATTAGAACAATGATGAAAATAGACAGAATTACTTTTAATGATAGTGGCACTTTGTTGGTGTGCACATGATAAAAGAGCTTATGACACCAAATTTAGCGCCTAAATCACACGTGCAGTCTTTTGATATTTAACAGCTATTGAGAGTTTAATTATGCAAACAATGTGAAATTGGTCTAGAGATTTCAGATAAATTTTAAATCATGTTCTCAAAATTCAATTGCAAACAGAAAGCCACTGATTATCCACCGGTGGCAATCAAGCTTTTTGTGTTTTGACACAATTTTGAATACAATAATTTTAATGACATAATTGAAGAAATTAAAAGATTCAAAGGCAACTCAAAAAGAGTTAGCATTAATTACAGTAAAATTAACTACTAAAGTATAAAAATATATTGTACTGTCTACCAATACATCTAAGTTAATGCACTATTATGTACTTGGTTGTCCTTCAACATTTTTAGGTCACTGCTTGAATTAAATAATTAACTTGCCTTATTTCCTTAATGCAAAACTGGAATTCAGATTGAGAAAGATTGTTTTCCTGAGTAAGCAGAATTTCTAAATGATCATGAACAAAGGTAAAAATAACCAAAGTCAGTTGCCTTGTTTATTCCTCACATTTTCTTGAGCATTCTTTTGGGAGTTAATATAAATGTTAGTGCAAGGAGTAGTACCCATCTAAATAGAGTGATTTGAAGTGAAGTGATACTTCTGCCCAAAAACATGTCCCAACTTTTGTTTTCTGATAGTTTGTTTTTAATACTTTGAAATGTGAGAAAACTACTATAAACTAGTTTCAAAGGTTAGATAGATCAGAAAAAAACATGGGAGAAGGAGGCAAGACTTAACTATTTTAACTGACATGTTATAAGAAGAAAAAGTTACCTAATATCTGTTTGCAAAACCCTGTATTTTGTAACATTGGACACTGATAGTACAGACTTATGGAAAAAAATAGCATTAAATGCACACCGTTCCAAAATAATCAAAATTTTAACTAGAGTGCTAATATAAGAAGTAACAAGTCAAGTAAACTATTGGTAAAATTTTAAGACTTCTTAAATTCTAATTAATTAATAGTAAATTAAGAACATGAAAATGGCCATACTGCCCAAGGTAATTTATAGATTCAATGCCATCCCCATCAAGCTACCAATGAGTTTCTTCACAGAATTGGAAAAAACTGCTTTAAAGTTCATGTGGAACCAAAAAAGACCCCGCATTGCTAAGATGATCGTAAGTCAAAAGAACAAAGCTGGAGGCATCATGCTACCTGACTTCAAATGATACTACAAGGCTACAGTAACCAAAACAGCATGGTACTGGTACCAAAACAGAGACATAGACCAATGGAACAGAACAGAGTCCTCAGAAATAATACCACACATCTACAGCCATCTGATCTTTGACAAACCTGAGAAAAACAAGAAATGGGGAAAGGATTCCCTATTTAATAAATGGTGCTGGGAAAATTGGCTAGCCATAAGTAGAAAGCTGAAACTGGATCCTTTCCTTACTCCTTATACGAAGATTAATTCAAGATGGATTAGAGACTTAAATGTTAGACCTAATACCATAAAAACCCTAGAAGAAAATCTAGGTAGTACCATTCAGGACATAGGCATGGGCAAGGACTTCATGTCTAAAACACCAAAAGCAACGGCAGCAAAAGCCAAAATTGACAAATGGGATCTAATTAAACTAAAGAGCTTCTGCACAGCAAAAGAAACTACCATCAGAGTGAACAGGCAACCTACAGAATGGGAGAAAATTTTTGCAATCTACTCATCTGACAAAGGGCTAATATCCAGAATCTACAAAGAACTCAAACAAATATACAAGAAAAAAACAAACAACCCCATCAAAAAGTGGGCAAAGGATATGAACAGACATTTCTCAAAAGAAGACATTCATACAGCCAACAGACACATGAAAAAATGCTCATCATCACTCGCCATCAGAGAAATGCAAATCAAAACCACAATGAGATACCATCTCACACCAGTTAGAATGGCAATCATTAAAAAGTCAGGAAACAACAGGTGTTGGAGAGGATGTGGAGAAATAGGAACACTTTTACACTGTTGGTGGGATTGTAAACTAGTTCAACCATTATGGAAAACAGTATGGCAATTCCTCAAGGATCTAGAACTAGATGTACCATATGACCCAGCCATCCCACTACTGGGTATATACCCAAAGGATTATAAATTATTCTACTACAAAGACACATGCACACGTATGTTTATTGCGGCACTATTCACAATAGCAAAGACTTGGAATCAACCCAAATGTCCATCTGTGACAGACTGGATTAAGAAAATGTGGCACATATACACCATGGAATACTATGCAGCCATAAAAAAGGATGAGTTTGTGTCCTTTGTAGGGACATGGATGCAGCTGGAAACCATCATTCTTAGCAAACTATCACAAGAACAGAAAACCAAACACTGCATGTTCTCACTCATAGGTGGGAACTGAACAATGAGATCACTTGGACTCGGAAAGGGGAACATCACACACTGGGGCCTATCATGGGGAGGGGGGAGGGATTGCATTGGCAGTTATACCTGATGTAAATGACGAGTTGATGGGTGCTGACAAGTTGATGGGTGCAGCACACCAACATGGCACAAGTATACATATGTAACAAACCTGCACATTATGCACATGTACCCTAGAACTTAAAGTATAATAATAATAATAAAAGAAATACAAAAACAAAACAAAACAAAACAGAACTTTACCTATTAAAGTTTAGGGAAAATGAGAAATAAAGAAGGGGAAATGATAAATAATTGAGGTTGCTCAATTGTGTGGACATGGATAAATAGGCAAAATCAGCAAGAATCACAAATTAAACATTTACAAAACAAAATAAACCAAGATGAAGGATCTAGGGTGATTGGGCATTGTGTTTAATACTGTGTTTCTCTGGAGCGTGATGTGTTTAGCTACACTAGAATATTTTGTCTTCAGCTACTGGTTCCTGATGGCAGAAAATGTTAACATGGTAGCATGAGAAACACCAGGACTTTTGTATTATTCTAATATTTTCTTAATATAAATAGAGTATGAGCAATTTAATGTTGTCCTACATTATAATAGATGATAAGATTTATTTTAAAAAATGAGTCAAGAGGCATAGGTACTGGTAATTCTGATAATACCAAATTCCTTACTATTATTTTTGTATCAAGATTTCCTCCAGCAATATACAATAATGCCATTTTTAACCTTGACAAGAATGTACTATAAGCTTTCAGTAGGTTTATTTTATTTTATTTATTCTATTTTTATTTTTTTTGAGACAGAATCTTGCTCTGTCACCCAGACTGAAGTGCAATGTCTCAGTCTTGTCTCACTGCAACCTCTGCCTCTTGGGTTCAAGCGATTTTTCTGCCTCGGCCTCCCAAGTAGCTGGGATTACAGGTGCCCACCACCACACCTGGCCAATTTTTTTTTTTTTTTTTTGTATTTTTAGTAGAGATAAGGTTTCATCATATTGGCCAGTCTGGTCTCAAACTCCTGACCTCAAGTGATCCGCCTGCCTCAGATTCCCAAAGTGCTGGGATTATAGGTGTGAGCCACTGCGCCTGGCCTCAAGCTTTCAGTACCTTTCTACTGCAAGAATGCTTTTGCTGAATATAAAATACAAAATCCTCAAGTTATGCTTTCTTTCTTTGATGATCTAGTAGATATTGCTACACTAATTTCTGAAGATAAATGATTCATAGGAGAAAGCTGAAACCAGACTGCTTCCTTTTGTATGTGATTTTTTATTCATATTTGTATAGCTATTCAAAATTTATTTGTTTGCATTTGCTTGTGTGTCTATAAATGCCATCTGTGAATAGAGACTGCTACTGAATCAATGGTGCTGGAAAATATGGATAGGAACACTTTTGAAAAATCCTTAAGTATTTACAAAGAACATACTAGAACTTACAAGTGAGTTAATCAAAGTGGCAAGATGTAAGATTAATATATAAAATTTAGTCATTCTGTTTACTAGCAATATACAGTTGAAACTTGAAATAAAAATAGGACGTATAATAGAACCAAAAGCATGCAGTTTTATTGATGGACTTGTTTAATATCCTTAAAAAGGAAAAAAGAAACACTGGGCTTCGTATTGAGCAAATTTGTCTAATGTCCTTAATGCATTACTGTACTTCACATTGAGTCAATTTTACCCTCCTAATTGGAAAAAAAAATTCTAGAGCATTGTAAAGAAGGGGAAATATAACCAAAAATCAATTGTCGTATTTTATTCTTACATTTTTTTTTAGTATAAAAACAAACATCACTGCAAGGCGCAGTAGCAAACAGAGTGATTGATATGATTTGAATTGACAATGCCTGAAAGGTAAATCTGCCTAGGCACGTGTCTTAAACTTGATTTTCTGATAGTCTTATTGCTGCTTAGTTTGTTGGTTAAGTTGTTGAAGGTCTGTGTTAAATGAGAATGTGCAATTTAGAAAGTATATTGTGAGAAATTTTTTTTTGCAAACTAAGCTTAAGAGTAAAATAGAACAAAACATAAAAGAGGAGATAGGACTTGATTTTAGCAGTGTAAGATTTAAAACAAACACACACAAAAGTTTGTATTTTTAAGTAACATGAAAAGTCATAGTGCACTTGTCATATAGAAGAAGAGAGTAAAGATGATAATGATGCATTCATAATTGTTTCTCAGTTGAACTTTTTTTCCTCTGAAGTCTAGGAATACTTCCTTATGTCTAGGAATACTTCCTTATGTCTTTTTCTCTGTTAAACTTTAACCCTTATAAATAGACATATTATCTTGGGAGAGGGAGAGGAAGGCTGTGAAAAGATCCAGCACACTTTAATGTGATTACTTTCTGTTAATACATTTGGCTTCTCAATTCTTTTCTTGGTTGTTCACTAATGCCTTCAATAGGCAGGGCTTTTGTTCAAATAGTGCTTTGTTTTTCTTGTTTTATTATTTATATGTTGCTGTTGTTATGGTAATTTATCAAGTTTCCTATAGTTCTTTTTGCAGGTAAATGAGTCTAGTATGTTGCCAACATAGATATCATAGAAGCATC
The DNA here is from genome assembly GCF_001698545.2 of Rhinopithecus bieti. NCBI lineage: Eukaryota > Metazoa > Chordata > Mammalia > Primates > Cercopithecidae > Rhinopithecus > Rhinopithecus bieti. The sequence goes on from NW_016807931.1 coordinate 856,363, forward strand.
ATTCCATTAGCTATATTAAATTTATAGAAAAACATTTGGTCATAACACTGATCTGTTAGATGGGTGAATTTCTTCTGATAAACGGTCTTCATCTGTTAATAGTCTTTGATACTTTTCAGTTGACACTTTCGTGGTGAATCCTTGTATGATATGATGCATACCAGTTCCTTTTGTTATTATTTTAATTGAATTACTTCTAAATCAATGATTTGCTAGAATATGCCAGTTTGGGAGGCAGCGAGGTATAAAAATATAAATTTATATAATTGTATATACAATTATATAAATTATGTAAATTGTATATACAAATTGTATATGCAATTGTATATACAATTATATAAACATAAATTTATATAAGTTTATA
>NW_016807931.1:857019-917556 GCF_001698545.2 Rhinopithecus bieti
TTTATGTTTATATATTATATGTATAAATATAAATATATATTATATATAACATATATAAAATATATATATACACATAGAAGTTGACCCTTTTAGTCTTAAAGCCATCAAAAATTGGGCTGAAGACATGAATAGAATTCATTATGTTTTGTGGCTCAATAATCACGTTTTCTTTACCAGTTCATCTGTAGATGGGTATTTAGGTTGATTCCATATCTTTGCTATTGTGAATGGTACTGCATCAGTCTCTTCAATAAATGGTGCTAGAAAACCTAGATAGCCACATGCACAAGAATGAAACTTAAATACAAAATGAACTCTAAATGCACTAAAGACTTAATTGTAAGACATAAAGCTACCAGAAGAAAACATAGGAGTAACACTTTATGAAATTGTACTGGGTGACAATTTTTAAATAAGATCTCAAAAGTATAGGCAACGAAAACAAAAATAGACAAATGGGATTACATCAAACGAAAAAGCTTCTGCACAACTAAATATAATGTGAAGAGACAACCTGTGGATGGGGAGAAAGTATTTTCAAGCTATGCATCTGACAGCGGTTTAATGTCTGGATGATATAAAGAGCTCAAATAACTCCATAGGAAAGAGTCTAATAATCCAATCAAAATGGGCAAAAGACTTGAATAGATCTTTTTAAAAATAGGGCATTCAAATAACCAACAGATATATGAGAAATGTTCAACATCACTAATCATCAAGAGAACAAAAATAAAAATCACAATGGATTATTATCTCATCCAAGCTAGACTGGCAATTATCAAAAGGACAAAGAAAAAAAAATTGCTGACAAGGATGCAGATGAAAGGGATCTCTCATACATTGTTTGTGTGAGTGCAAATTAGTGCAGCCACTATGAAGAACAGTATGGAGCTTCCTCAGAACACTAAAAATAAAAGTACTGTGTGATCCAGAAATCCCATTCCTGGGTATATATACAAAAGAAACAATTAATATTTCCAAGAGCTATTTCTGTTTTTTAAACATGAGATATATATTAGTCCATTTTCATCCTGCTGATGAAGACATACCCAAGACTGGGCAATTTACAAAACAAAGAGGTTTAATGGACTCACAGTTCCATGTGGCTGGGGAACCCTCACAATCATGGTGGAAAGTGAAAGGCATGTGTCACATGGTGGCAGACAAGAGTGAGAGCCAAGCAAAAAGGTTTTTCCCTTACAAAACCATCAGATCTCATGAGACTTATTCATTACCATGAGAAGAGTACAGGGGATCTGCCCCTGTGATTCAGTTGTATCCCACTTGGTCCCTCCCACAACATAAAGGAATTATGGGAGCTACAATTCAACATGAGATTTGAGTGAGGACACAGACAAACCATATCAAGATGCTTATTTGAGGCATTTTCCTTTTTTCACAATTGTAATTTTCCCAAACTGCAATAAATATTTTGCACATATTCTTTTATAATAAAACATATTAAAATAATGCTTACAGAAGTAGAAATATTAAACTAAAATTTTAGACTTAAAGAATAAAATGCCTACCTGGAAACGTTATGATGGTAATTAATTTCACTTACTGTTTGAAACATCTTTAACGTAAATACATGATATTTTTGCATATGATTTGACTCCAATTCTTGAAATAAGTTTCTCAGCTGTCCTTCAAACACCTGCTCATTCTGTTCCCAAAATTGCAGAAATAGGCATGTATAAAAAAATGATAATGTGCTTTTTAGTCTTCTCTACTCAGAAATACTGACTAAATTTGATGCTTAATATAACTCTATATTAACTACTTATTTTCTACTTTTCAATCATCCTGTTTTCTGTTTTTAAACCATCTTCTTAATCTGTGGTCATGCTTAGTGCCAATATCCTAAGGCAATGAATATGTCTCAAATCCAAAACCAAGCAGCCACTTGTTTTTGCAAACTTCTTACATGTACAAGTCATGTATACTCAGGAACCCCAGGGTTCATTGCCACTTGACAGATTTTCCTGCAGGACCATTTCAGTTCTGATCTGATACTCAATAAAGGTATTCTGACCACAAGTAAAAAACACTTGAAGCATTCTTTTTTAAAAATGTACTATATACTAATCTCATATTAAATGGAAAGTTGAGAAATACTTTCTTCGCACATGCTTATACATTTAAAATTTTATTACACATTTATAAATTATAATTGTATATATGCCTGTGGTACAAAATAATAGGATTTTTGAATAAATCCTATTTAGTTAATTAACCATTACCTCAAATATTTAACATTTTGTGATTAGAACATTTGAAATTTAGTTTCTTGGTGATTTTGAAGGTACAGTATTCAATTATCAGCTGTATTCACCACATTTTGCAATTGATCTAACAAAAACCACAAACTTATTTCTCGTATTTAACTGAGGCCCTGTACATTTTGAATATCATCTCCCCACTTCCCCCATCCCTTATCCTCTGAAAACCATCAAGGTACTCTCTGCTTTTGTGAGTTTAATAGGATTGCTGAATCATATGGAAATTCTACTTTTAGGTTTTTGATAAATTTTCATACTGCCTTCCATAATGAGTGTACTAATTTACATTCCCACCAACAATGTGCAAGGGCTCTCTGTTCTGCAACCTTACCAACACTTGTCCTCTTTTTGATACTAGCCATTCTGACAGTTGTGGGGTGATATTTCATTGTGATTTTACTTTGCATCTCACTAACCATTAGTGATTTTGAGAATTTTTTTTGTCTGTCTTCTGATAAGAAGATTCTTTTGAGATTTTTTTTTGGAGAAATGTCTGTTCAGGTCTTTTGCCATTTCTTAATCAATTAGGATATTTGTTTTCTTTCTGCAGAGTTCTTTGAATTTCTTATATATCTTATATATTAATACTTTATCTTGCACATATACTTTAGTTTGCAAATATTTTCTCCCCATCTATAAATTGTCTCTTTACCCTGTTACTTGTTTCATTTGGTGTGCAGAATCCTTTTTATTTTGACGTAATTTCATTTGTCTATTTTGCTTTTGTTGCCTGCAATTTTGGGATCAAATCTAAAAAATTTTTGCCTAAACCAATGCCATGTGGTTTTCCTCTGTTTTCTTCTTATAGGTTTTATGCTTCAGATCTTACATTTAAGTCCCTAATCCACTTTGATTTGATTTTTATATGGTATGAGATAGGATTTTAGTTTCATTCTTTTGTAGTGAAATATCCTGTTTTTCCAAGTCTATTTATTGAAGAAACTGCCCTTTACCCATTGCATATTCTTGGCACATTTGTTTAAAATTAATAGACCATAGTTAGAAGCTCACTTGTGGACTCTTTATTCTATTTTATTTGTCAATGTGTCTGTTTTTATGCCAGTACCATGCTGTTTTAACTACTATTACTTTGTAATATAGTTTGAAACAACATAGTGTGATACCTCCAGCTTTGTTCTTTTTGAATGAGAGCCTTGGCTATTTGTTTTTTTTTGTGTGTGTGTGGATCCATATGAAATGGATCTGTATCTATACCTATGAAAAATGATATATCTATATCTTTATATATTATATTTTTGTATATGATTTATAAATGATATTTGTATATGATATTTTCTATATCTATGAAAAATGACATTGAAGTTTGAAAGATTGCATTAAATTTGTAGTTAGCTTTGGGTAGTATAGACATTTTAACAATATTGGTTGTTTTAATCCATGAACATACGATATTGTTTTATCTATGTATTTCTTCTTCAATTTATTTCATTAATGTTTTATATATTTTAGCATTGGGTCTTTAACCTTTTTGGTTAAATTTATTTCTAAGTATTTTATTTTTTGTAGCTATTGTAAATGGGATTATTCTCTTGATTGATTTTAAGAAAGCTTGTTGTTAGTGTCTAAAACACTGCTGATTTTATGTTGATTTTGTATCCTGCAGCTTTACTAAATTTTTCTTTGTCAGTTCTAGCATTCTTTGGATGGATTATTTTCAGTTTTCTTTATATAAAATTGTGTTGTCAACAAATAGTGACAGTTTCACTTTTTCTTTTCCTATTTGGATGCATTTTATTTCTTTCTCTTGCCGTATTGCTCTGTCAAGGACTTCCGATACCATATTGAATAGAAGTGGCAAAAATGGGCATCCTTGTTTTGTTCCAGATCTTAGAGAAAAGGATTCCAGTTTTTCACTGTTCAGTGTATAATATTAGTTGTGAGATTATTATATGTGGTCTTTATGGTGTTGAAGTACATTCCCTTTATACCTTGTTGAGTGTTTTTATCATGGAAGCATGTTGAATTTTGTCAAACACTTTTTCTGCATGTGGTGAAATGATCACATGGTATTTTTCCTTTCATTCTGTTGCTGTGCTGCATTACGTTTATTAATTTACAAATTTTGAACCATCCTTGTTTTCTAGTAATAAATCCCACATGATAATGGTGATTGATCCTTTTAATCTGTTTTTGAATTTGGTTTGCTAATATTTTGTTGATAATTTTTTGCATCTATATTCATCAAGTATATTGGCCTGTAGTTTTCTTTTGTTATGATGTCCCTGTGTGGTACTGGTATCAAATTAAGTTAATGCTAGCATTGCAAAAAAATTGAAAGTATTCCCTCTTTTTTGATTTTTGAAAAAGTTTATGTAGAAATGGTATTAGTTCTTCCTTAAATGTTTGGCAGAATTCAGCAGTAAAAGGATCAGATCCTGGGGTTTCCTTTGATGGGAGACTTTATTAATGCTTCAATCTTCTTATTCATGGCTGGTCTATTGAGATTTTCTGTTTCCTTTTTTTTGTTTGTTTCTTCATGATTCAGTCTTTGTCAGTTGTATATGTCTAGATATTTATCCATTTCTCTGAGATTATCCAATTTCTAGCATCAAGGATATCCAATTTTTGACATATAATTGTCCAGAGTAGTCTTTTAGGATTATTTGTATTTATGTGGTATCAGTTGTAATGCCTCCTCTTTTATTTCTGATTTTATTTGAGTCTTTCCTTCTTTTTTCTTGGTAAGTCTAGCTAGTTTATTTGCAAACTCAAGACCACTGTAGCTGGTTCATCAGTATTTTATGCTGGAGCAGATGTCAAGGTGATAGTCTTTTTTAAGTTTAATATAAAGAACATTTGTCTTTGCTCTAATAGCCTTTCCTAGTATGGTGATTTTGCTTATACTATTATTAAGATTGCCAAGAGTATATTCCCACTTTTAATTTTATTTTTTGTCTTATATTTTGAAAAAAATCATTAAAATTTTGTTTTCTAATTTTTGTTCAATGAACAATAATTTGACAAGATTCTTCAAGAATAAGGGGTCTAATGGTAAAATATGTAGAAAATGTAGATTTTGGACTCACCTTAAATATCTGCAATGTCATGTGAATGAAGCCTTTTTCAATTGGTTAAAATGATGATTTTTTATTTTCTAAAGTTAAAAATTAAAATATTTGTTTTCTGTTGCATTTTGTAATATGGAAAATAATATGTTGAATATATTTGAAATTGATTTAAATGTTTAATAGAACCCACAGTACAAATTCCACACTATAGCATTCATAATGATCCATAACCTCTTAAGTAGATCACAAACTTGATACTTGTTTTTAAGCAAATTTAGGTAATTAAATATGTCTAAATTAGATAATTACATTGGTCTGTTATGATTTGAAACTCGTTTATCAAATTAAAAAGAATGGTAACACAATGTTTTCTGTAATGAAGAGAAAGGGCTAAAGATATTTTCAGAAATTTTGTTTTTGCTAATAAGAATTTGTTGGTTTCACTCACATTAAATAACTATTTGGATTTCATGAATTTTTATTCTTAAGTACTAATTTATACTATACATTGTTTTGCTATGTCCCTTATGAAACTTATGATGTCTCTTTCAATTATTTCTTTGTGTATCTTCACTTTGATGTGTGTACTGTGTCACTAATGTGTATTGAACTTCTAAAGAATAAGATCTGTGTTTTGTCATTTTGCTCTCACAGAGGAATCTGCGCAGAGAATAATGTAGAAATACATGTAAATCATTAACCGACTAGCTATATATTTTTATGTTAGTAGTTCTTGCTAGAGAGCTCCAAGCTTACTCATATTAGCAGTTTGGCTTCATGGAGGAAAATTTAAAACTGTGACTACTTAAATGAAGACTGCGTTTACTAAGTAGTCTCTATTTACTCACTGCTGCCTGTTGGTATGATTGTTCTAATGCTGAATGCATATAAATGGTGATAACCCTGCATGTTATTTCAAAATTCCCTATTTTCAGCTCTCATTATTTTGTTTAGCTTGCAGTGAAATTGCAAATAATTATTTTAATGTATGTAAGTTAAATTTATTCTATCTCTTGTTTTACCCATTTTCGTCTTCAAGCAATCTTTTAAAAGTTGTCTTTTTGAAGTAATCCCAAATAACTTTGAAAGTGAGTTTGTGATTTAGACAGTGATATCTAGATGGAGTCGAATATTCTTTGCATTATAAAAAAACTTTTCTCCTAAATTCATTAGAACATCACATGACATTTTTTTTTTTTAAAGAAAGACCTCATGATAATAGTGGTTTTGCACCCAGTGCCATTAACCATGCCAATCATCAAAACAGTATTTTTAGCAGAATGGTCCCCTTTGATATTAAAACAACCTTATAAATAAAACCGGTGTCTACATGTACCGGTAACATAGACATTTAAAACAAATGTATGGTAGATTTTATTTAGTTTCAATTGAAAATTGGTATCAGAAGATAGGGCTACTAATTCTATTGCTGTTTACTTGTTTTCAGATATTTTCTATGTTTCAGATAGTTAAGAAAAAATAAACTAATTTCACAGCAAATTATAATTAAGTTTTCCTCTATATCAAACTACTGTTATTAAAAATAAATCTAATATAGTGCTTTATATTCATAAATTATAGATCATATCAGAAGTAATAATTTTGAAGCTGTTGATTATTGTTTTTTCTCTAAGGCAAGAAGTCTAATCATTTTGGTGGCATGATCAGCTTCTGGCCTAGTAGTATAAAATTTGAGGGTTAGAATTGTACTCTGTTTTTGAATTTATTACCTTTTGTAGATAAAGTTTTGCCTTATTGTTTGAAACAGGAAGTCCAACTCTTTATTTTCATAAAATACTTCTTTTATAAAGCGGTCCTTATGGGAACAAAAAAAATGGTATTAGAACATAGTCTAATAAGTATTGGGTTAATGATGGCACATTTTAAGATGAGATTGACAGTCATTTGATTTTTTATGTCTGAAAATCCTGTCAACACCAGCATTTTTGGACTGTACATGGTCTCTGGACTGCAGTCAGAGCCATCTGTCTGAATGGCAAACTGCCTATTCATAAATTAGTTGGACCATTTTATCAGGGCAGAAACACCAAAGAATAATAACTACAAAAGAGCAGATTATACATTTTATCAACTGCTGCCGCATCTATAGGAAACTCTTTTACTGTTAAATTTGTCGTCGTAAATGAAGATGACACCAATCTACCTAAAGAGACCCTAAAGAAAGGCAAGTTGAAGACATTTTAAATTACCTATGATATTGAAACAAATCATTTATCAACCTTGAGCTGAAAGTAATAAGCAGGGATATTTGTGAAGTGTATATTCAGATGAACAAACATAGGCCATACTCAAAATAAATTTGTACATATAAAATAACTGTAAAGTGATGGTTCTAATCTTAGTACAACAATTTCTTTCCACATGGGACAACGCTAAGAATTATAGGACATATTTTAAAAGTGAGAAAGAGGCTGGGTGTGGGGGCTCACACCTGTAATCCCACCACTCTGGGAGGCCGAGGTGGGCAGATCACCTGAGGTCAGGAGTTCGAGACCAGCCTGGCCAACATGGTGAAACCCCATCTCTACTAAAATACAAAAATTAGTTGGGCGTGGTGGCGCATGCCTGTAATCCCTGCTACTCTGGAGGCTGAGGCAGGAGAATTGTTTGAACCTGGGCAGCAGAGGTTGCAGTGAGCCGAGATCATGCCATTGCATTCCAGCCTGGGTGACAGAGCAAGAATTCATCTCAAAAACAAACTAACTAACTAAATAAATAAAAATAAAAGTGAGAAAGGGAAAAGGAAACTGTGTGTGTGTGTATGTATATGTGTATGTGTGTGCATTTCTTTAGGACAAGAGTGTGTTTGGATTTTGATATCAATAACTTATTTGAAATAAATCATTCCATGTAGCATCAATTAGATAATAAATTCTATAAATTAATATAATTCATGTATAATTTAGAGTTTTTTTATTTTCGAATGATTGCTTTTATGAATTCACTTAAAACATTATTTTTCTTTCATGTGTCTTCATAGTAAACAAAATTCATTCATCTTTTATTACAAATAGTATGTATCCCACTTTCCGGATAGGTGAATTTATTTTACTTCTTGGTAATATATTTAATTTTCCAGGAAGTAAACAAAATATATTGTGAAGTGTTCTATAAATTAACTGACTCCTTTAAATATTTTCCTTCTTATATTATTTTGTAATGGATTTTGTATTTTCATACTGAAAATATTCTAAGCATGAAATTTTTCTGTGAATTTACACACAGCGATAACATATTTAATACATTTCAAACTGTCACAGTCTCTAAAAGCATAGAGAACATACCCAGTATAATAATAATGTAGGCTTTTAAAGGTGATTGTGATAAAAGTATAAGTAGTTTTTATACATTACAAAATTCCTTCACTGATAATTAAAAGTAAATTTTCTATATCATGAACAATGAAATAGCATATGAATGCTAATGGAAAGGCAGAAAGAGAATAGACATCATTTTGTAATATATTATGTGCAATTCTGGCATTAGTCCATAATGAAATTGCTCAACTGTTACTATTATGGGAGTTCTAGTACCCCTTCAATATCAATCAAATACTTGTACTATATCATCTTTCCTCATCATTGAAAAGTGCATCCTGTAAAGAAATAAAATGTAGTAGCATTGCAGATTCAGCAATATATTGTGAGGCTATCCCTTTTAAAAAATTAAATAACCTACCTAGAGTGACCCAGAAATTTTAATTTAATAAAATAATTAGCTTAACACATGAAGCTGATAACTTATGAAGGAAACTTATGACTCGATCTTCAGATCCCTTTTATATAATTATTTTATTAATTAAAATGTTCATTTTAATTAAGAATGACTAGTATAAGCTACAAACTACTAATTGCTCTATCACAAATTTCTCAAATATGTACCACATATTAGATTATGTGAAAAGTGGTCTCATTCTGTAGGTATCTGTTGATAATTGACTGTATTCACATACCTTAGGAATTGTAAGATATGTAGGAAAACAATATAAGCACTTAAAGTCCCAATACCTTAAAGATTAGATAAAGTTTATGCATGATTATTACAAAATAAAATGTGGAACTCACCAAAGGAAGTGTAAATTAAGTTCTATGAGATTCAAAAGAGGAAAAACAGACATCCAGCAGAAAAAAAGGAAAAGGAGATCTTCATGGAGGAGAATTTTATATTTGATTTTGATCTTGAATATATTATTTGGACAGAGAAACAAGGCCTGCCTAAAAAGGAAAATGAAAAATAACAGAAAACTTCAGCTACATCCCTCCATTAGATTATCAAGAACATAATCATATGTGATTATGTTTTGCCCCTGGGGAAGATCACAAACATAGACAAATACAGACTCTGGGAAACAGGTACATATGGTACATATCAACACTGAGGGTAGAGAAGAAACAGTAATTTAAAAAAATTAACATCCCTAGCTATACAAGGTAACTCTAGAAGAATTTTATGCAGGTGATCAATTATAAGAAATCATAGCAACAAAATCCCCAAATCCAGCTGAAATCTTGTCTACGTTGACTAAATCCCCACAATATCCGTCAAGCAGACAAAACAGTATGCCATTTTTCAGCATGATTGGTACTTACCTGAGATCAGTCTCTGCTGTTATATGTCTAGAATTCAGTGTTCAGCATTCAATATAAAATTACAAGAAACACAGAAGTGCAAAAAAATTCCAACTCACTTTCAACATTTAAACAAAACAATCAGACTCTTACAGGGATATAGATGTTGGAAATATAATGCAGGGAATTTTAAATAACTATTATTAATATATTAAATGCTCTAATGAAAACGTTAGTAAATAGTCATAATTTTATGAGAAATTTTAGAAAACCGGATATAATGAAAATCAAATTGAAACTCTAGAAATCAAATCTTGTAACAAGGATGAAGAATTATGTTGAAAGTTTCATAAGGGTACTCATCATATTTAGGGAAAGAATCAGGAAACTTGAAGATAGGTCATTGATACGGTTTGTCTCTGTGTCCCTACCCAAATCTCACCTTGAATTGTATTCCCCATAATCCCCACATTGTCACGGGCAGGACCAGGTAATTTTACCAGGTAATTGTGTCATGAGGGAGGTTTCCCCCATTCTGTTCTCGTGATAATGAGTGAGTCTCACAAGATATGATGGTTTTATATGTGTCTGTCATTTCCCTTGCTTGTACTCATTCCGTCCTGCCACCCTGTGAAGAAGGTGCCTGCTTCTCCCTTACCTTCTGCCATGATGGCTAGTTTCCTGAGGCCTCCCTAGTCACGTGGATCGGTGAATGAATTAAACATCTTTCCTTTATAAATTACCCGGTCTAGGGTATTTCACAGCAGTGTAAGAATGGACTAATGTAGTCATTAAACATTATCTCTACTGAAATACACAGAGAAAAAGAAGTAAAGAAAACCAATAAAAGAGACATTCAAAAGCTGTGGGACAATTAAGAAAAAAAACTTTTAAAATGTATGTGATCAAAATTGCAAAGGTGAACGAAAATGGAGGAAGAAATATTTAAAAATACAATGAGACTTTTCCAAAGATAATTTAAAAACCCATCAAACTTTAGGTCTTAGAATCACAGTGAACCCCAAACAATATAAACAACACACACACGCATGCACATGCACACACACACACACACACACACACCACAACACACCATCCAGACATTTCATTTTTAAACTGCTGAAAATCAAAGATATAAAGAATTTTGAAGGCAGCCAGACAAATATGACAGGTTATATACAGAAAACATAGGTTAAAACACAGAAGGCTTTCATTGTAAAACCATACAAGCCCAAAGACAATAGAGTGATGTTTTTCAAATACTTACAGAAAAAATAATTTCTCAATTCAAAATTATGCTATGCAAAACTGCCTTGTAAAAGGAAGGAAGGAAAGACTTTTCAGCCAAAGGAAAGTTGAGAGAATTTACTGCCAGTTTATATGTGTTATAAGGAAGATTTTAAATATGTATGATACTAAGTAGAAAGAGATTTGCACCAAAATGATCTGAAAGGGTGCTAAAATATAAAAAAAAAAATCCAAAAACTTGTTTATATAAGCCTAACGAAAATAGCCACAATATTTTAAAAGGAAACAAAGGGAAGAATGATGTGACATTGTTTCTATGCAGAGAAAAAGTGGCCTCTATCATTATACAACTGTCGTTCATTGGTAGATTTAGCATGTATGTTGGTTAAAAGATGAATCTCCATGTTCTTACTAAGACTTAAATTGAATGAGAAATGAAGAATAGGTAAGAAGGACTAGAACATGGAGAAATCAAGCAAGCATTGCAAAGGAAAAATATGGACAAACCATAAAAAAAAAACCTACACAAGGCACGTAGAGAAAACGGTTAGTAGGATATCTTCATTAGCATGAGTGAAAAAACATAGAAAATAAGAAGATTAAAAAAAAACAAAACAGGTTTTATCAACACCATGAAAAGCTGAAAAAACAGACTTAAGTTTATACTTCATTAGGAGGGACTTTGAAAGTCAGTGAGGAAGAGGGCCACTTAAGTGATTGATTTGTAATCTTTATTATTTTCAAATGTAAGTGTTTATCGCTGTAATATACAGCAGTAGAAAATAAATTCTTTCCCCTTAAAAGCCAATGGAAAAAACAAAGAAGTGACTCTTACATGGGGATACATAGATATGAACATAAGAACATAAGAAACATGATAATGCATGAAAACTTAACAACTCCTAAGAAACACAATAATTTTCCAAGTAACAGATTCCAATGAGAAGGACACCTGTAAAATTTCAGAACAGAATTCAAAATAATGATACTAAAGAAGCTCAGTAGGATACAAGAAGCCATAGATAAATAATATAAAGAAATTGGAAAAATAATTCAAGATGCAAATAAGAAATTCAACAAAGAGATAGTTATAATAATAACTAAACTGAAATCATGAAACTGAAAAATTTAATACAACAAAACATATAATTGAGAACTTCAATAATAGATTAAGTCAAGAAGAAAAAAAATTCTGAACTTGAATATGGGTCTTTTAAAATAACCCAGTCAGAGTAAAAAATAAAAAAGAATGAAAAAAAACAACATGACATACGAGACATAGTAAAGTGACTAAATATTTTAATTTTGGGTGTCCTAGAAGGCAAAGAAGAAATCAAAGGCATAGAAAATCTGTTTAACCAAATAACTGAAAACCTCGTAAGTCTTAGGAGAGGTGTAGACTTCAGATGCAGGAAGCTCACCTATCCCTGAATAGAAATGTATTCTTCAAGATACATTACAAACTGTCAAAAGTGAAAAACAAGGAGAGAATTCTAAAATCAGCAAGAGAAAAGTGTCAAGGCATATATAAGGGAAACCTCATCAGAATAACAGCAGATTTATCAGTAGTTATGTTACAGGCTAAAAGAGAATGGAATGATATATTCAAAGTGCTGAAAGAAAAAACTGCCAGCCAAGAACACTTACTCAGAAAAGCTATTCTTTGGGAATGAAGGAGAAATGAAATTTTTCCAAGACAAGGAAAAACTGATGAAATTCATCACCACTCTACCAGCCATACAAGAAATGCTTAGGGTAACCTACACCCGGAAGTGAAAGGATGCTATCTACTATCAGAAAAACAGACAGAAGTATAAAACTCACTGATAGAACAGACACAAAAATGAGAAAGACAAAGTACTCAAATATGACCACTACAGAAGAACACCAAACTGTAATAATAAACAATAAGAGAAAGAGAAAGAAACAAAATATATACAAAACAAGAAAACAATTTTTTAAATGACAGAAATAAGGCCTCACCTATCAATAATAATCTTGAATATAAATGAATTATATTTCCCAATTCAAAGGTAGAGACTGACTTAAAAAATGCATTGCCCAATTATATGCTGTCTACAAGAATCTCACTTCATCTGTGAAGATATATGGAGACTGATGTTAAAGATATAGAAAGATATATTTCATGTGAACAAAACCAAAAATGAGCAGGAGTAGTTCTGCATGAATCAAAACAGTCTTTAAGTCAAAACAGTAAAAGAGAAAAGAAGATTATTATATAATGATAAATGGATATATACTGCAAAAGGATAAAAAATTCTAAATATATATGCACCCAACACCAGAGCACTCAGGCATATTAGACCTAAAGAGAGAGAGAGACTCCAATACAATAACTGGAAACTTCCACATCCCATGCTCATCATTAAACAGATTATCTAGACAGAAATTCAATAAACATTTATCTTAAACTGAACTTTAGACCAAATGGACCTAACAGACACTTAGAGAACATTCTATCTAGCAACTGTAGAATACAAATTCTTCTCATCAGCACATGGAACATTCTCTGGGATAGACCATATGTTAGGACAGAAAACAAGTCTTAAATTGAAAAAATTGAAATTCTATCAAGTGTCTTTTCAGACCACAATAAAATAAAACTGGAAACCAACAATAAGAGGAACTTTGAAAATTGTACAGTTACATAGAAAGTGAACAACATGCTCCTGAACAATCATTGGGTCAATGAAGAAACAAAGAAGAAAATAGGAAAAAAAAATTTTTAACAAATGAAAATGTAAACACAACATACCAGAACCTATGGGACACAGGAAAAACAGTGCTAAGAGAAAAGTTTATAGCAATGCACACATACATCAAAAAAGTAGAAAAATTCTAAATAAACAACCACATGATGTACCTCAGGAAACTAGAAAAAACAAACCACATACAAATTGAATAGAAGGAAAGGAATAATAAATATCAGAGCAGAACTAAATGAAATAAAGAACCAACCAATAAATGTATGTATTTACAGCCAATTGATTTTCAACAAAGACACTGAGAATATACAGTGAGAAAAGGAATTCCTCTTAAATAAATGGTGCTGAGAAAACTGAATATCCATATGCAGAAGAATGAAAGCAAGCCTCTATTTCTCACCATATGCAAAAATCAACTAAAAATGGTTTTAGGATTTAAATGTAAGACTCAAAATGATTAAACTAGCAGAAGAAAACATGGGGGAAAAGCCTATGGACATTGGTGTAGGCAAATATTTTATGACTAAGGACTGAAAAGTATAGGTAACAAAAACGAAAATATGGAAATCAGACTATGTTAAACTAAAAAGCTACTGTCCAACAAAGGAAACAAGAGAGTGAAGAGATATTGAATGGAAGACAGTAGGTGACTGTAAATAATTTTGTGTCTTCTAAAGAAACTAAGCAAAGGGAGTATTTACTTACAGACTTTGTTGCAGTAACTTTCTTAATTATCATTTCTGATTTTATTAATTCTTCTTGTGGATTTGATTTCCCAACTGGTGAAACTTACTTTCACTCATGAAGCTTCCCCACTCATCTCCTTTGTGATTTTATCTTCCAATACATTACGGTTTTACATATTTAGTCTCCATACTACAACTATATACATATTGGGTTTATTTTTTTGTTTCTTTTGGGGTTTTTGTTTGTTTATTTTTCCCAAGATGGAGTCTTGCTCTGTCACCCAGGCTGGAGTGCAGTGGTGTGAATCTCAGCCCACTGCAACTTCTGCCTCCTGTGTTCAAGCAATTCTCCTGCCTCAGCCTCCAGAGTTGTGGAGATTACAGGCATGTACCACCATGCCCAGCTGATTTTTGTATGTTTAGTAGAGACAGGATTTCACCATCTTGGCCAGGCTCATCTTGAACTCCTGACCTCAGGTGATCCTCCCACCTTGGCCTCCCAAAGTGCTGGAATTACAGGCGTGAGCCACCACACCCAGCCTACATAATGTTTTTTTTTTTTTAATTGCTTTTAAATCAATAAATATGAAAAGAAAAAATACAATTACATAATTTTTTATGTTTGTTGGCTGTTTGTATGTCTTTTTAAAATTTTTTTCTAAAAAAATCGGATACATGTACAGAATGTGCAAGTTTATTACATAGACATACATGTGCCATGGTGGTTTGATGCAGCTATTGATCCATCCTCTAAATTTCCTCCCCTCATCCCTCAACCCCCAATAGACCCTGACAGGTGTTGTTCCTCTCTCTGTGTCCATGTGTTCTCATTGTTCAACTCCCAATTATGAGTGAAAACATGAGGTGTTAGGTTTCTGTTTCTGTGTTAGTTTGCTGAGGATGATCTTCCAGCTTCATACATGTTCCTGTAAAAAAATGTGATCTCATTATTTTTATGGCAGCATAGTGTTTCATGTTGTATATGTACCACCTTTGCTTTATTCAGTCTATCATTGATGGACATTTGGGTTAGTTCATGTCTTTGCTATTGTAAATAGTGCTGCAGTAAACATACATGTGTATGTGTCTTTATAGTGGAATGATTTATGTTCCTTTGGGTATGTACCCAGCAATGGGATTGCTGGATCAAATGGTATTTCTGGTTCTAGATCCTTGAATCGCCATACTGTCTTCTACAACAGTTGAACTAATTTACATTCCCACCAACAGTGTAAAAGTGTTCCTGTTTCTCCACAGCCTCACCAGCATCTCTTGTTTTTTGATTTGCATATGTTTAACAAACCTTGCATCCCAGGGAAGAAGCCTACTTGATTGTGATGGATAAACTTTTTAATGTGCTGCTGGATTTGGTTTGTCAGTGTTTTATTGAGGATTTTTGCATCAATGTTAATCAGGGATATTGGCCTGAAGTTTTCTTTTTTTGTTGTGTCTCTGCCAGTTTTTGGTATCAGGATGATGCCAGCTTCATAAAATAAGTTAGGAATAAGTCCCTTCTTTTCACTTGTTTGGAATAGTTTCAGAAGGAATGGTATGACCTCCTCTTTGTATTTCTGGTAGAATTCAGCTCTGAATCCATCTGGTCCTGGGCTTTTTTTTTTTTTTTTTTTTGATTGGTAGGCTTTTAATTATTGCCTCAATTTCAGAACTTGTTATTGGTCTACTCAATTCAGAGATTCAGCTTCTTCCTGGTTTAGTTTTGGGATGGTATATGTGTCCAGGAATTTATCAATTTCTTCTAGATTTTCTAGTTTGTTTGTATAGAGGTGTGTATAGTATTCTATGACGGTAATTTGTATTTCTTTGGGGTCAGTGGTGTTATTCCTTTTACCATTTTTTATTGTCTATTTGATTCTTCTCTTTTTTCTTCTTTATTAGTCTAGCTAGTGCTCTATGTATTTTGTTATTTTTTTCATCAAAATCTGGATTCATTGATTTTTTGGAGGGTTTTTTTGTCTCTATCTCCTTCAGTTCTTCTCTGATCTTAGTTATTTCTTGTCTTCTGCTAGCTTTTGGTTTCATTTTCTCTTGCCTCTCTAGCTCTTTTAATTGTGATATTAGGGTGTCTATTTGAAATCTATCAAGCTTTCTGATGTGGGCATTTAGTGCTATAAATTTCCCTCCTAAAACTGCTTTAGCTGTGTCCCAGAGATTCTGGTATGTTGTTTGTTTGTTCTCATTGGTTTCAAATTACTTACTGATTTCTGCCTTAATTTCATTATTTACCCAGAAGTCATTCAGGCGCAGGTTGTTCAATTTCCATAAAATTGTATGGTTTTAAGTGAGTTTCTTAATCCTGAGTTCTAATTTAATTGCATCGTTGTCTGAGAGACTGTTTGTTATGATTTCAGTTCTTTTGCATTTGCTGAGGAGTGTTTTACTTCCAATTATGTGGTCGATTTTAGAATAACTGCCATGTTGCAATGAGAAGAATGTATATTCTGTTAATTTGGGGTAAAGAGTTCTGTAGACGTCTATGAGGTACACTTGATTCAGAATTTAGATCAAGACCTGAATACCCTTTGTAATTTTCTGTCTCATTGATCTGCCTAATAAAATACTGACAGTAAGGTATTAAAATCTCCTACTATTATTGTGTGTGAGTCTAAGTCTCTTTATAGGTCTCTAAGAACTTGTTTTATGAATCTGGGTGCTTCCGTATTAGATGCATATATATTTAAAATAGCTCTTTTTATTGACTTGTTCCCTTTACCATTATGTAATGCCCTCCTTTGTCTTTTTTGATCTATGTTGATTTACAATCTGTTTTGTCAGTAACTAGGATTGCTACCCTTGCTTTTTTTTTTTTTTCTTTTTCACTTTCTATTTGCTTAGTAAATTTTCCTCCAACCCTTTATTTTGAGCCTATGTGTGTCTTTGGATGTGAGATGAGTCTCCTAAATACAGCACACCTATGGGTCTTGACTACTTATCCAATTTGCCAGTCTGTGTCTTTTAACTGGGGCATTTAGCCCATTTACCTTTAAGGTTAGTAATATTATGTGTGAATTTGATCCTGTCATCATGCTGTTATTTGGTTGTTTTGCACACTAGTTAATGCATTTTTTTCATAGTGTCATTGGTCTTTCTTTATATTTTGGTGTGTTTTTGAAGTGGCTGGTATGGGCTTTCTCTTTCCACTTTTAGTGCTTCCTCCAGGAGCTCTTACAGAGTAGGCCTGGTGATAATGAAATCCCTTAGCATTTGCTTGTCTGGAAAGTACTTTCTTTCTCCTTTGCTATGAAGCTGAGTTTGGCTGCACATGAAATTCTGGGTTGAAATGTTTTTCTTTAAGAATATTGAATATTGGCCCCCAGTCTCTTCTGGCTTGTAGAGTTTTTGCTGAGAGGTCTGCTCTTAGTCTGATGGGCTTCCTTTTGTTAGTGACCTAGCCTTTCTCTCTGACTGTGCTTAACAGTTTTTTCTTGATTTTAACCTTGGATAATCTGATGATTATGTGTCTTGGGGTTTATCTTCTTGTGGAGTATCTTAATGGTGTTCTCCATATTTCCTGAATTTGCATCTTGGCCTGTCTTGCTAGGTTGGGGAAGTTCTCTTGGGTAATATCCTGAAGTGTGTTTTCCAACTTGTTTCCATTCTCCCCTTCTCCTTCAGATACTCCAATCAATCGTAGGTTTGGTCTTTTTATGAGGACCCATATTTCCTGGAGGCTTTGTTCATCCCGTTCATTCCTTTTACTCTAGTCTTGTCTGCATGCCTTATTTCAGCAAGGTGATCCTTGAACACTGATAACCTTTATTCTGCTTGGTCAATTTGGCTATTGATACTTCTGTATGCTTCATGAAGTTCTCGTGCTGTGTTTTTCAGCTCCATCAGGTCGTTTATGTTCCTCTCTAAAATGGTTATGCTAGATAGCAATTCCTCTAATCTTTTATCAAGGTTCTTAGCCTCTTTGCATTGGGTTAGAACATACTCCTTTAACTTAGCGCAGTTTTTTATTACCCATTTTCTGAAGCCTACTTCTTTCAATTCATCCATCTGATCTTCTGTTCAGTTCTGTGCCCTGGGTGGAGAGTCATTGGGATCGTTTGGAAAAGAAGAGGCAATCTTGCCTTTTGGGTTTTCAGCATTTTTTCATTGACTCTCATCTTTGTGAGTTTGTCTAATTTTGGTCTCTGAGGCTGCTGGCCCTTGGATAGGGTTTTTGTGGGGCTTTGTTGTTTTTGTTGATGCTGTCATTGTTGCTTTCTGCTTGTTTGTCTTTCATTGGTCAGATCCTTCTTCTGTAGGGCTGCTGAAGTTTGTTGGGGGTTCACTTCAGGCCCTATTCACCTGATTTACTCCTGCATCTGGAGATGTCACTCAAGGAGACTAGAGAACAGCAAACATGGGTGCCTGCTCGTTCTTCTGGGACCTCTGACCTCGAGGGACACCAACCTTATATTAGCAGAATTGTTCCTGAATAGGGTGTCTGACAACCCCTGTCGGAGAGTCACATTCGGTTCGGTGGCACAGGGAACAGGACCCATTTAATGAAGCCTTTGTCCCTTGGTGGAGGGGGAAACCCACTCATCTGGGCTGCCCAGATTCCTCAGAAAAGGCTAAGCCTGCTGGTCCACAGAGACTGTGGCCACCCCTCTCCTTAAGCGGTCAGGCCCAGGGATATCTGGGTTCTGACCCTGAGCCTCTGGCTGGAGTTATTGCAGTTCCTTCAGGGAAACCCTGTCTAATGAGGAAAGATGTGTCAGGGTCAGGCCTGAAGAGGCACTCTGACCACAGACTACCACAGCAAGTTTTGGGACCAAGTGCTCCAGCCTCTCTGGCTCCAGCAGGGGAAAAGCACAGCCTGGAGCTATAGATATGGATGCTGCCCTTCCCCAACCGAAGGTGCTTAGCATATTAGGCAGTTGTGAGTCCTAGTGCTGGCTGCTGTCCGTCCCCCAAGGAGCTCAAATGGCTTAGACAGCAGGCAGCTACAGCCCAGGTGCTCGTTGCCCCTCCCACTGGGAGTTACATAAGCCTAAGCAGATCCAAGCTGAAAGCCTGTTAGGACTCTGTACCTTCCAGGGTTGGGATACAAGGCCCAGGTGGTATGGGTTCATGAGTGAAATCTTTAGATCTTTGGGTTGGTTGCCCAGTTCCATGTTGGGCAGCACTCTCACTAACAGCCTCCTTTGGTGCCTCCTAGTCAGTTCTGATGAGAGAACCTGGATACCTTGATTGCTGGTGAAGGATTCACATGCTTATTATGATTTTTTTCATTGGGAGCCTCCAAACGCAGCTGTTTCTACTCCATGTTTGTATAACTTTTAATAATTACCTACATAGTCACTTCTACAAGCACTGCATTTAGCAGTACTAACATTTGCTTGGGCTGATGTAGGAAGGTAGCACAGACTGAATGGCTTAAACATAAAAATTTATTTTCCGTTCTGGAGTTTTAAAATAAATTTTCTAGTCTGGAAATTAGAAGTCTAAGATGAAGGTTTTTGCAAAGTTGATTTCTTCTAAGGGCCGTTTAAAAAAAGAGAAAAAAGAACTAGGCCAGGCACGGCGGCTTACGCTTGTAATCCCAGCACTTTGGGAGGCAAAGGAGGGCAGATCACAAGGTCAAGAGATTGAGGCCATCCTGGCCAACATGGTGAAACCTGGTCTCTACTTAAAATACAAAAATTAGCTGGTCATGGTATCATGCGCCTGTAGTCTCAGCTACTTGGGAGGCTGAGGCAGAAGAATCACTTGTACCCAGAAGGAGGAGGTTGCAGTGAGCCGAGATCGCCACGGTACTCCACCCTGACGACAGAGTGAGACTCCATCTTAGGAAAAAAAAAAAAAAAAAAGAAAAGAAAAGGAGAACTCTTTTGGGTCCCTCTCCTTAGCTTTTCTCTGTGTCTTTATAGTGTCTTCCTTCTGTATATGTCTGTGTCCAAATTTTCTCTTTTAGTAAGGATAACAATTATATTTGATAGGATGGACCTTAATGATCAAATTTTAATTTTATTACCAGTTCAAAGACCCTATCTCTAAATATCATTACATTCTGAGGTGAGGACTTCAACATACAAATTTTTGGGAACCATGACCTTTCAGACCATAACAAGTGCTCTGTATTTTCATGTGTAATCACATTATTGTCTGGTGCTACTTCCTTTCTTCCTCAAAAACATTCTTTCTCTTTTGCATTCTTTTTTTTTTTATTTTTGTAAATTGGATCTGCTTTGCAATAAATTTGTGTTTTTACTCTATATGGAAAAGATTATTTTCTTGTACATAAGGCTCTTGGTGGACAGTCCACTGGCCCTAAACTCTTTAAACAGATTATACCACTGCCTTCTGGTGTCCATTCTTTGTTTTGAGAAGTCATTCATTAATTTTATAGATGATAATCTTATACATCATCCCTTACATGTGATTACTCATTTTTCTCTTGTTCCTTTCAAGATTTAATCATTGTCTTTCAACAGTTGATGATGATATGACTAGGCATGGATCTTTTTATATACACCAACCTGAAGTTTTTCAGTTTCCTGCATGTCTAGAATAATGATTTTCATAAAATTTGAGGAAGTTTAAGGCATTATTTCCTGCAATATATTTTCTTCTCATTTGCTCTTCTCCTTCTTACACTCTCATCATTTTTATGTTGGTTTACTTAACTACATTGTACATTTCTTATATGCTCTGTTCTTTTTCTTTTTTTTTTTTTCCAGATTTGTCACTATTAATATATCTTTGTGTTCACTGATTCTTTCACCTGACAGCTTAAATCTGTTGTTGAGCTCCTCTCATAAATTTTCATTTTTGTTGGTATGGAACCTTCAACTCTAGAATGTCAATTTAGTTCTTCTTAGAATTTCTATCTAAGTATTCTCTATTTGATGAGTCAATGCCATCATACCTTTCTTAAATTCTTTTTTTGTTTTTTGTGTTTTACTTTGTGACAGGGTTTCACTCTTGTTGGCCAGGCTGTAGTACAGCGGCATGATCATGGCTCACTGCAGCCTCAGCTTCCCAGGCTCAGATGATCTTCTCACTTCAGCCTCTTTAGTAGCTGCAATTACAGGTGCATGCCACCGTGTCTGGTTAATTTCTTGTACTTTAGTACACACTAGGTTTCATCATGGTGCCCAGGGTGATCCCTAACTTCTGGATCAAGTGATTCTCCAACCTTGCTCTCCCAAATGCTGGGATTACAGGCATGAGCCACCATGCCTAGCCCCCTTCTTAAGTTCTTTAAGCATGGTGATATTTCTTTCTTTGAACATTGTTATACTAGCTACTTTAACAATTTTGTCTGTTAAGTTGAATATCTGGGCCTCCCTGAAGACAGATTCTGTTCAGTGTTTTTTATTCTGAAAACAAATTACTCTTTCTTTTTTATTTTCTAAATATCTCATTACTTTTCATTGATAACTGGATGTTTTAGATAATATATTAAATCAACTCTAAATACTGATTCAGCTTACATTTATACATTTATTTAGTGACTTTGCTCGACTTCATTTGTGAAATTTATTTCCTCCCACAGTGTGCCTCCTTTGACGTTCCCTAGAGAGTTCAATCTTGGCCTTGCACACAATTTCTCTGACCACTAGAGTGGGATTGATTTTAGTCTGGATCTCTGTAAGTGTTTTTCCCTGGGTCTTCCTGTTAAGCTTCTTGATGGTCATCCTCTATTGTTTCACATTCAGCTGGTAATCTCAACTAATAGCTAGCAGATGCTGTATTGTTTTTGGCTACATTGTGGAACATAAATTTCTCCATAGTCCGATCCAGTAAAATATGGGCAACTTTGCAGAGGCAGGGTGTTGCTACACTTTGAGGTAAACCCCACAAGTTTCTTTTTAACTTTCTCTTTCCCTAATATTTTCTGTTTAAAATTTCTACATGGTCCGTCATTTTCTTGGTATTTGCATCATAGAGCTACCAGTCACCTCTTTGTTGCCCTTACCAATGAACTTCCCCATACTCTGTTCCAAATAAAGGCAGTCTTAGTGTATTACTGTACTGTAGCTGAGGTTGAGGACAGCAGCCTACTTCTTCTCAATGACATTATTGCTCTCTAAGCAGGGCACTGGCCAAAGATAGTAGTTCTTGGTTTTCTTGGCTTGCCCCTCCCAATGTGGAACCTCTGCCTCACGAGCAACCTGTAGTAGACACAGTTGGGGCTCAGCATTTCCAGCCTACTGTACTTGGGGTAGAACTTCTGCCCTGTGAGTGAAGTAAGACAACCAAAGTCTTTTTTGGCTTCATCTATTTGAAATGGAGTTTCTACAACTTCAGAATTGAAGCTAAGAGATGTCAGCAACCTGCGTCTCCCAGTGAGAAACTGAAGCCCTCAAATGAAAATATAGCCATAAACTAGCAGTTGATGAGGAAAAACAGCCTGGTCTTTTAGTCACACCTGACTAGTGAAGAACTATAGTAACAGTGAACTGGGAAAGGGAAGAGAAAATTGAAGTGGATTGTGGCTCAAATGCCACAGACTCTCACTCTGAGTTTTTCTGAGTTTAAATATGTATTCTTGAATACATATTTTGCCATTGGCTGTTTGTTCTTAGAAAAATATCAGCAGACTACAGCTGTTTTTATAGTTTTCACCAGTCAAAAGATAGTTTTCACTGAGACAGTGTCCACTGAGCTCTTCTCCCAGCCATTTGAGCGGCACCCTACACTAACTATTGAGGTTTCCAAAATATGGTGTCCATTCTCAATTGTAACATTGTTATGTAAGGGAAAATGATTGTGAAGACCTTTGTAGTAGAAAAATGTCCATCAGTTATAAATTTGAAATGTGAACTGAGCATATAAAGGATGAATGCGTGTAAGTAATCAGAAAGGGCCAATGCATAATCATACATTAGTAGTGCTGAATTTCAAAGTCAGTTTCAAAGGAGATGTTCTATATGTAACAGTGAAAAGTAGCAGTGTTGTGTGTAGAATTGAGATGATAATCTATCTCTGTAAAGGTGTATATCTACACCTGTAGCATATCTGAGCAGAGCCAGGACAAAATGATTGATAACAGCAAAATCATTAGCAAGGAAGTTGTAGAAAGGGGTATATAAGGCTGAAACATAGGAAATGCAGAAGGAACATCTGTCTTTCTGTGTGTGTACATATATATACACATACGTGTGTGTATAACTTCTAGTTCTTTTGTGTGTATGTGTGACATATCTGTAAAATATATAGAAATAGAATTTCTCTATTAAATAGATGAACATTTGAATTTTGTGAGCTATTGACAAGTAGCTTAAAAAGAAGTTAGCTGTTTATTCTTAGGAATGTGAAAAGAAGATGATACTGGATTTAAGGATGTCAGTCATTTTGATTAAAGCATGTGACTTAATATGTTAGCTTTCTCACAGTTCATGTTTTTGATGTGCTTATTTTGGCTATTTACACTATAATCACAAAGACACCTGTGATGTTTCTTTTCAGTATACATTCAGAACTAAATACCAATCTATTGTTTTCTATGTGGTATGTGTGTTATTAAAATTTAGAGATTTTATTTATTTTGAATGCACTGAGTATATACATCGGCTTATCCTTTTAAGAATAGTTCTGGCTACAGTAATGTTTTGGAGTGATATAGTTATTCAGAGCGAGTCAATATCAAACTTGAAATGACTGAAAAATAAGTAAATGTATGGTGAATTAGATAAATTAGCATCAAATGAACAGTATTTTCTCTGCTTCACTTTCCTGCACAACGTTTTAAGGTTAATATTTTAGGAAATAATCTCAATCCATTAATTTTATGGAGTATCTTCTGCTACTGCTAAGAGAACAGATGAATCATTTCTATGCCAGAATTAAATTCTATAAATAAGTTACAGATGAACACATAAAAAGTCATTGAGTGGGAGAAAACTGATATCTGTACCACTTTGTGATACCTTGTACTGTCCTACAGACTCCCAGACAAAGTTGAAAGTGAAATTATAATTGAGAAAGATTTAAGTACTTAGGATTCCTTTAATATGGTAAAATTTTATAATTTTATGCCATTTTAGAAACCAAGGAAGAATAAAGAAAGTAGAGAATTTACCTGCAAAGTAGTATGTTCTAATAAAGGTTAGTACAAAATCTGTAGAAAAATACTGAAAATATAAAGTAAGTCATTTTGAAAAGATCAATTTGTGGGAGTATGTACATAAATGAATAAAACATACCGTTTACAAGTTTTATAAAGAAACTTAGTTCATGCTGTTCCATTCTCTGTTAGTGATTTGTATGAGTAATTTTATTCTAGTAGATAATTTGACTTGATGGTTTAAAAATAACTTATTTTCTTACAGTTCTGGGTCTATACGGAGGCAAATTATTTAGCTATGTACATACACAATGGTTTTTGTGATGGAAAACGTGCCCTCTTCTGCCAATGCACTCCCCTCCTCACCATCTGCCAGAGAACTTTGATTACAGCATAATGTTGAAAAGGTCCATGAAAAGATTCCCAAGAATTATTTGATCATGTCATGTGTTACCAGCCCACACAAATGTATGATTAAATTAATGTATGGATTATGTAAGACCTTCTATGTAATCTTTTTCAGTCATTATGACTGAATTTTCTTCCTCTTGAACTTTATTAAAATATCTCTAAGCTTTGTAAAAGGTTTCTGTTACGATCTAACCTCTTTTTAAGTAGGTGTTTTCTATGCAGCTGACCACTACCTCAATTTTTTAAATCTCTAACCCAGTAAATGTTTCTGAAACTGGATTACCTTTTCTAATCCTCTTCTTAATATTTCTTCTTTGATATTTCAGTGTCATAAACAGCTGAAGTCCTAGTTAATTATATGCAGGTGGTTTTCCTAGGGATAAAGGAGTACATTTCCTGCAGACTAGAATTAGTCAGGGGCAAGAGGGCACACAAGTGGCTCTCTTTTATGGCATTGATTCAATTTTATTTGTATTAGATTTATATATTTTTGAAACATTTACTTTCTTTCTCATAATACAAAACTCTAGAAAATAAACTTGTCTCCTGCTGATGCTTTGCACTATGTCTTACACAAAATAAGGAACCAAAAATTTCATGTTCACTCCTTCTGTATGTATTCTATTGTCAACCTGCCTGGTTTCATTTGCTTAGTTTTATACGATTTTTTAATGTTTTCCTTCCAGAGGTTCACAGCATAAGAAAGGAACAAAGAGGTTAACTCACAATCATGAATAGAGGGTGGTCTATGCCCTTGTGCCATGTGCTCTTCACATTCTAAACTCTATGGAAAACTGTGATTTCTCCACTCACGCCTGCTAGAATTTAACATCTTGTGTGGTTCAAGGATGTGGGAACTCCATTGTACCATCAAATTTAGAAAGCAAAATATTTATTCAAGAGATCAAGATAAATCGTTTGAACAACTTTGTTTTTCTTTTTGCTGATATTCATCTTTGGAGCCATTCTTTGTTCTGTAACTTGTTCAAGATATCTGATAATATCTGATACAGTTAGAAAAATTGGGATCTCTTTCACTTCAAAAGAATGTATTAATAATCTCAGGCTACCATAACAAGATGCATCAGACAAGTTGGCTTCAGTAAACACCAGGGATTTATTTTCTCACAGTTACAGAAACTGAAAGTCCAAGATCAAAATGCTTTAGGGTTGGTTTTTCATGAGGCG
This sequence comes from Rhinopithecus bieti, assembly GCF_001698545.2. Classification (NCBI taxonomy): domain Eukaryota; kingdom Metazoa; phylum Chordata; class Mammalia; order Primates; family Cercopithecidae; genus Rhinopithecus; species Rhinopithecus bieti. The sequence continues at coordinate 883,200 of NW_016807931.1, forward strand.
TTTTCCTGGCTTCTTGCTGTGACCTCAGATGGCCTTTCTTTCTGTCCTTCCACAACTGAGAGTGCTCTGGTGTCTCTTTCTCTCCTTATTAACAACAACAGTTTTAGCAGATTAGGGACCTACTCTTGTGAAACCATTTAACCTTAATTACTTGTATGAGGGTCCTATCTCCAAGTATACTGGCATTGGTGGTTAGGATTTCAATGCATAAAATTTAGGGGAACACAAGTTAATCCCTAACAAAAAGTATGTATAAAATTCCCATCAGCGATGCTTGAGTGATCCAATTTCTCCCCATCTTCATCAGCATTTGGTGCCATCACTTTTTTTTTTTAAATTTTTGAAAATAGTGTTTTTATGATGAACAGAATATTAAAATTTTACTTTTTTAATTATAATTTTTATCTTGCTTTTAAATGAAAATATAATTGTATGTATTTGTGGGGCACGATGTGATGTTTTGATAAGTATGTATGTTGTGGAATCGTCAGATAAGGGTAATTAACCATCACCTAAAATATGTGTCATTTCTTTATGGTGAGAACATTAAAAATCCTCTCTTTTAGCTATTTTAAAATACACAATACATTATTATTAACTATAACCACCTTACTGTGAAATAAAATTTATTCCTCCTATTTTTTCCATTGACCAAAGTCTTCCCTTTCCCTTTCTGCCTCCAGCCTCTGGTAACAACCATTCTACTCTAAACTTCTACGAGTTTGACTTTTTTAGTTTCCATGTATAAGTTACGTTATATAGTATTTGTCTCTCTGCTTGGCTTATTTTTCTCAGCATGCTGTCCCCTAGGTTCATCCATGTTGTCACAAAAGGCAGAATTGCCTGTTTTTTTTTTTTTTCTTTATAAGAATGGATCGTGTTCTATTGTGTATGTACTGTATATCACATTTTTTATTCCACTCATCTGTTGATTGACACTTAAGTTGTTTTCATATCCTGGCCGTTGTAAATGATGCTGCAATGAACAGGGGCATGCAGACACCTTTTCAGCATACTAATTTCAATTCCTTTGGGCATATACCCAATAATGGGATTGGTGGATTATATGGTAATTCTGTTTTAGGTTTTTGAGGAAATTCCACAGTATTTTTCAAAATAGTCGTATAAATTTACAATACTACCAGTGATGTATAACGATTCTCTTTTCTCCATATTCTTCCCAACACTTGATGTCTTTTATCTTTTGGTAATAGCCAATCTAACAGGTGTAAAATAATATCTAATTCTGTTTTAATTTACATTCTCTCTGATGACTTATAGGGTTCAGCATTTATACTATATATTATACCCATATATAGTAATACTACGTACTATATACGTATATATGTTTCCAGATATATATACGCCCACCACACAACGGCGCAGCCCGATCCAAAACACACTGAAAAAAACACATAACGAAAAATAAAGTAAAGAGATATACCAAAAATAAAAAATAAAGAAAATTGAATTTTGATGTTTTATACTACCGCAAAGCAATCTACAGATTGAATGCATCTTATCAAAATTCCAGTGTCATTTTTATAGAAAAGAATTACAAAAAACCTGCTGATTAACGAAGCAAACTTGAGAAAAAGAAATCCGAAGGCATCACCACCTGATTAGATTACATATACAAATGATTTCAGTTTAGCATTACAAACTATATTTTACTCGTAAAGCATAATATTCGCATAAAAAGCAGATAAATTGACCAATCGGACAGGACAAAACGCCAAAAATAAACCGCACATGGCCTATGAATTAAGTTGATTTTCACGAGAGTCTGAGGAAGCACATGAGGAGAAAAGGAACTCCCATCAAATAAAGATATTGGGAAAACTGAATATCATAATACAAAAAAAAAAAAAAATTGGCCTTTTGTCTCAGTTCCTACCACAGAGAATCACCTTAAAATGGTTAAAGAATTGAATGCAACTGGAGCAAATTCTATGACATTGGTCTGGAAAGAGTTTTAGGGAAAAAAAAGTGAAACTAGACCAATGGGATTTATGAAAGCATAAGAAAAAGGTCCTCATAAAAGAAACCATTGAGAATAACCCATGGATCTCGATGAATATTTGCCAAATCACATAACTGATAAGGAAAAATATCTAAAATATACAAGGAACTCAAACTACGCTCCAGTAACAAGAAAAAAAATCATGAAAAGTTGAAAAAACTGAACATACATTTCTACAAAAAAGATATTTAAAAATTTTAGCAACATAATTATAGGTGTAGTATGGAATGTCCTTTTAATTTGAAATTGCATTTAGTTTGATTTGCATTTTTTTAATGACTGATGACGTGAAACAGTCTTTTTATATGTTCTTACTTGCTTCTGTATATTCCTTTTCGGTAAACAATATGTGCTTTCGTGTTTACTCATTTTTCACTTGGCTTTTTAAAATTGGTGAGTTTTGACCCATTCTTTGTATAAGAAGGAGTCTTCTTGTGAGATACATGATTTTCAAAATTTTTCCCTAGTCTATAGCTTGTATTCATCTTCTTCATCAGCGGTCGTGTCACAGGCATAGGTTTCTTAATTGTGATACAGGACCAACTTATATCTGTTTTTCTTTTATTTTTCATCATTCTTTTACTGTCAAGTCATTCTTTTACTGTCGTCGAGTTTTAAGTTCCCAAAATTTTCTTCATTTATTTTAGTACACTTATATGAATATAAACATCCCGGAAAATAGTTTGCAATTCCTTTTTTTTTTTTTTTTTTTTTTTTTTTTGAGACGGAGTCTCGCTCTGTCGCCCAGGCTGGAGTGCAGTGGCCAGATCTCAGCTCACTGCAAGCTCCGCCCCCCGGGTTTACGCCATTCTCCTGCCTCAGCCTCCGGAGTAGCTGGGACTACAGGCGCCTGCCACCTCGCCTGGCTAGTTTTTTTTTTTTTTTGTATTTTTTAGTAGAGACGGGGTTTCACCGTATTAGCCAGGATGGTCTCGATCTCCTGACCTCGTGATCCGCCCGTCTCGGCCTCCCAAAGTGCTGGGATTACAGGCTTGAGCCACCGCGCCCGGCCGCAATTCCTTTTTCAAGTAAAAATAGACACACCATATGACCCAGCAATTCCACTCTTGCCTGTATCTCAGAAAATGAATATCTATTTCCATGCAAAATAAAAGTTAAAAGAAAATGTCCTAATTACTGAATGTTAGATTTAAAAATAAGTGACAATAGACTCCGAAAGACCTACTGTGAACTTTCGCTTTGTAACCTTTATGTCACTAGTCGGTCATAAATACAAAAAACAGGGTTTTTGTCATAGTTGTTGTTATGGTAGTGCACACTCTGAACAATAAATGTGGTTTGAATGCCGCAGCTTTCAGCTTGTGGCAAGGTGTCTTCTAATACATTTCTTCACTTTTGCTGCTTTTCTTTTATCTCAACCCCCAAGTACTCTAGCCAGTCAAAACAATTAAGCTTTTATTTATTCTTTCTTTTCCAAGTCTACTATATAAGAATTTATTATAAATATGCTTATTTTATTTATTAAAATAATTCACTCAGTAAAATGAGAAATTATTGAATAACTGTTTTACCTTGATTAAAGAGGCAAGCTGAAACTAGTGTTACCAACCATACTGTGCATTTGATTATTCAAATCCTATACAACAGTGTACAGAAATTGTTCACATCAAAATAAAACCTCATATTCTAAGAAAAGACAATCATCCCCCCAAATTTAGTAAAATTTGTATGTGGAGTTACACACAGGTACACAGTTGGTCAACAACAAATCACATATACAGTGGTGGTCTCATAAATGTATAATGGAGCTAAAAAATTTCATCACCTAGGTATGTAGTATCCATCAAAATGTTGTAGTGCAATGCATTACTCACATACTTGTAATCTTGGCATAAGTAAACCTATTGTACTACCAGTTGTATAAAAGTATAGCATATAAAACTATGTAGAGTATCTAACACTTGATAATAAAGAATTATGTTACTGGTTTATGTATTTACTATATATATTTTGTAGAGTATACTCTACTTTTTTTGTAGAGTCTCCTTCTACTTAATAAAAAATGTTAACTGTAGAACAGCCTGAGGTAGGTCCTTCAAGGAGGTATTCCACAAGAATGCATTGTGATGACAAGAGATGACAGTTCCATGTGTGTTATTGCCCTTCAAGCGGGCAATATAATCCTTCAAGTGGGACAAGACATTGAGGTGGAAGACAGTGATACTGGTGATCCTGACCTTGTATAGGCCTGGGGTAATGTGAATGTTTGTGTCTTAGTTTTCAAGAAAAGTTTGAAAAGTTAAAAAAAAAATTTGAATAATGTTTATAGAATAATAATATAAAAATTTACATGGTTGTACAGTGCATTTGTGCTTTAAGTGAAATGTTTTACAAAATAGCCAAAAGTTAAAGAAATTAAGGTTAATTGATTAGTGAAGAAAGAAGATTATTATTATAAATTTAGTACAACCTAAGTGTACAATGTTTATAAAGTCTATAGTAATGTACATTAATGTCCTCAGCCTTCATATTTAGTCACCTCTCACTGACTCACCCAAACCAACTTCCACTCCTGCAAGCTTTGTTCATGGGAAGTGCCCTATATAGGTGTACCTTTTTTCAATCTTTTAAAATTGAGAATGGACTGAAATTTTTCAGGATAAAGATTAGAATGCAGTTATTTTAAAAAATTAATTTGACATGAATATCACTTACCTAAATTGATATGTTAGGTATTCATTTGTTTATTAGAGCCTAGAGTTTGAAAAGGAAATATAAACTTGGGCATCATCAACATATAGTTAGCTCTCCATATCTGCAAGTTCTCCATATGCACATTCTACCAACTGCCTATCAAGAGCATTGGAAGGACAAAATAAAAATACAACAATAAAAATAATACAAATAAAATACAGTATAATAACTATTCACTTATCATTTACATTGTATGAGGTGCTATAAGTAATCTAGAGACGACTTGAGGTATGCAGGAAGATTTACCTATGTTATGTGCATAGATTACACCATTTTATATAAGGGATTTCAACATTCACAAATCTTGGTACTCACACGAGTCCTGGAGCCAATCTGCAGATTCCAAGTGATGACTGTAATGACTGATTTAAAACCGTGTGACTGGATGATGTTGACAAAGAAGCAAGACTATATAGAAAAGTGAAGAGATTGAGAACTATACTTGAGTTCTCCAAAATTAAGTGTTTTCACAAAAGAGAATGGATTAGAAATGGATAAAGAGGAGATATAAATAATATAGAAAACACGCCAAAATCTTTGCAGTCCCGGAGGTCAAGATTAAACTGACAATAACTACAACCATATATTTAAGAGAAACAAACTTAGCCATTCTATCCATAATTTAACAGATTAAGGTCAATTGTATGTGGTGGAATTATCCGTGTGATCTGGTCTGGGTGGTTTTATCCATGTGTCTTTATCTGAGTTCTAGTAATCACTTGGCTTCCTCAAGGCATTTTAATACTTATTAATAACTAGTCTTGGTAAATATCTCCCATACCTATTCGGTTTATAGTATTTCTCAATATATCCCTGATGCAGGGTTTGTATTTGTCAACCTGAAATAATTGAAAGGATTAGAATCCAGTTGAAATGTTTGTTTAAGCACTAAGCTAAGTATGGCCATTGAGATAACAGAAACTCCAAAGGAATGGTGTCGTGCCTTGAAGTTAAAAATCAAGGTCTTTCTTACATAAGCAGAAAACAAAGAAATGTAATGGGACTGTAACATTTTTATATAAGGCTGGTTTGGTTTATGAGTGTCAGTAATTTAGTTAGTTACAGTTTGTTCTTTTTTCCTATAGTTTATTTTATTTTCCTTTTGAATTTAAAAGAGTATATTTCATGGACAGAAAGATGGGAACGATATACACTGGGGACTACTAGAAGAGGAGAGTGGAAGGGAAAGCGCTGAATACCTACCGGGTACTATGCTTACTAACTGGGTGATGGGGTCCTTTGTACCACAAACCTTAGCATAACACAATATACCCTTATAACAAACCTGTATATGTATGGCCTTAATCTAAAATAAATGTCAAAATTATAAAAATAAAATAAAAGAGTGTATTTAACATTTCACCTTAGACACTGTTATAGTCATGCAGTCCTCGCATGAGAAAGGAATGAGGGAAGTTCATCTATAATACAAATTAAAAGTCAAGATGGAAGGGGTCTTCCCTGGTGCCCTTTAGTCATTTATAATACTGTACAGAACAATGTAGATAAGGAAAAAGGCTAGTCTATAATTAGAGAAACATAGTTCACAGCTTCCAGGTTATGACAGCCTTTTTATGTGGCTCATGTCCCATAATCACATTCCCTTAAAGCTCAAAATATTTTAAGGTTCCAACAGCTTAGATTGTGAATTATTTGTTTTCACATACCACACATCTGCAACTCTTACATTGACAAGCATTTTAAATCCAACTCAATAACCAGGAATAGGAACTCACTGTGATGAGTCCTTTCCAGAAACCACTGACAATCACAGAGTTCAAAGTTCAATGACTTTGTTTTCTTCTGTATATTTATAAAAAACCTGGCAAAGGATTCGTATTAAAATTTTTAACAACAAAACAATATAGAGACAAATTAGTTCAACACACAAAACAGGCTCTGTGCACTTTCCTCTAAAAGAAGCCCCACAAAATGTTTTTTGTTGTTGTTGTTTTTAAACATAGGAATCTGGAAGAAGTAAGAAAATGTATAATTAAAATCTTCAAAAAATCAGTCCCCTATGTATATTTTGGAATCAGTCTTGAGGCTGATGACCGAACTTAAGGATAATTAGTTTGTATATCTTGATCTGGCCACAGGTAAGACGACTTCTAATATTAGGCATTTCATCTTAAGCTGGTGGGAAATTTAGTATAGGACCTATTTTTCCGACTTTATTTTAATTGATTGTTAAAATTTGCACTCAATAGTTTTATTTTATACTTTGTTATTACAAAATAATTTGATAATAAAATAGGAACACAAGACCAGGCATGTTTATCTTAGTAAAAGGAGAAAAGGATAAGTTACTGGCAGATTATTTTTTCACTCAAATTAGTTATTGACTATTAAATTTAAAAAAAACACTCTAATGATGGGGTAAATAATTAATGCCCCTTAAAATAAATAAATGTAAACCACAGTCTCTTAAGTGGTCCTTTTAATCATTAATAAATAACATAAATAACTACCATAACCTAAAGAAAATCTAAATATTAACCCATTTCATAATGCCCCTCAAAGAGCAAAGAAAGAAGAGATGGATGGGGCATAATTTAAAAAAAAAACTATTTAAGCTTACTGTAGTCTTAGATATGGTCATAGAGGACCACTGAGGGTTTGGATAATCAATTTTAGTATCATTCACTGCCAAAAATACACAATCCAAATCCTTAGTTCAGGAAGAATACGTATTAGTTTAGCAGAGAGAAGTTGTGTTGCTTGGGATCCTTAATTTTGAGTTATACCAACTAAAAGGTTGTTATGACAGTTTCTCAGATTTAATGATCATAAAATCCTAGGAGTGAGTGTATATAATTTAAATGTGTGACCTTCTTTGACATCTCAAGCTCCTGAGTATCTTTACAATAATTTTCCATTTCTGAGGATACGTTGGAACTGAACAAAAATGTGACCTACATGACAGACTAGAAAAAACATACTGTAAAACACAAGTATTTATGTAAAATGGAATAATAATTGGCTGAAGGAAGTTAATTGGTAGCCGTTGGCTCAAAGCTTGGATTATGAAGTATTAAGGTAACTGAGTAATAAGTCTCTTACTAGTAGTGCTGTTGCCACTGCTACTACGGACAGTATTCGAATCCTTTCTTCAAATTAAAACCATAGAAACAATAAAGAAATGAAACTGATAAAAGCAGCTCTGTTCTGTTTAAATTAGGGAATCAGGGCATTGTAGGTTTGCTTCAAAGGCCCTGCTCTGCATTTTATCATAGAAAAATCCTTAGTCTTAAGGCCTTAAAGAATACCATTTGGAAGCTCTATATGATGACATTTAATGCTAAACAATTGAGTTATAAAACAAAAAAAAAAATTTAGGAAATTAAAATGAGTGCTTTTGTAAGGCTGTATTATCCGAGAGAAAAAGAATGAACAAAATAGATTACCTGATGATTGAAATAAAGTAGCTATTGGTTTAGTGGACATAGTAAAAAAGAAATTAAGAGGAAAACAAATTGCTAAAACAAACAAAAACAAGAATGAGGGTTGACGGCTGACTAGATAGTCATGACAAAAATAAGTTATTACTTAAGTAAAATTGTATGTGCACGTGCTAATGTAATGTTTAAGAGCAAGTGCTTTTGAATGAGACTCATCTATGTTTCATAGAGATGTAAGTGGGTCTTAGATTTCCAGCTCTGCTACTTATTAGATATTTGAAAGTGGGCAAAGAACTTAAACTTATTTAACCTCAGATTCTGCATTTGTAATAGAAACAATATCTTCCCAAACATTAATTTATTTGTTCAACAAATGTTTATTGTCTAATTGCTATTAGTCATATTATTGTGGGTTTTCCCATGAATGTTAGATACATATTGAGAGGTTCTTTAACATGGAGCTTAAAATTAAATTGAAAAAACAGAAATTGAATATGTGCTTTCAAGAGTAGTGAATATGAGAAAAGAGCAATGGAAGATACCATGCTAGCATACAATATGATTACAGGATTGTTGTGAGGATTAATATGAGAGATAACAGATAAAGGTTATGGTACAAGGCTGTACTATTGTACATGCATGTATGTAACAATACTGTTGTTTTTGTTTGTGCTTTGGGGATATGAAAATGTTTGAGTGATTCCAAATTGGATGGAAACACAGGTTACCAACTCAACAGATGCACAAGGATAAATATTTCAAAGAATAAAATGAGTTATGATTATCCATATTGCCTTTGAGAATGTTATAAAACAAATCTTATTTTTAAAAGTAAAACACCTAAAACTTGTGAGATAGAAAATGGTGATTTTCAAGAGGAATATTGATTGTAGTTATATACTCGTGGTGAAAATATTTAAAATAGCCCTAGAAATATCAATGGCAGCAAACTGGTATAACAGGAAAACGTTAAGTCCAGAGTAGTATACAAAGTCACATATTCTAGGATTTATTAAAGTGGTTGAACATTTACATTTCAGAATGCTATTGTACTTTCTTCTTTCACCAAAATAATTTAAAAGAACACAGATTTGAGGAAGTTGATCTTGTAAAGAAGGGTGAAATTCCTTTCTATAGCTCACTTAGTCAAACTGTCTGAATAGGTCATCTTTAAAGCAAGTTTTGTCTAAATGAGAGGGAGTGTCAGAATTTGGGAATCAGATAATCCTTATTAAGTAATTTTTTTAAAATTAGTGTTTTTTTTCTTATCTTTTTTATTCATATGATGAAGGCACAATGGCTTTTTGCTTTAATGGGTGATTTTGGCTGGTCATAAAATTATTCCAGTTTTTTCTTTTCGTGTAAAGGCATCTAGTGAGGAAATAAATAAACCTATTAAAACAAAAAGTATGAAAATAGCTTTTGCTGTATTGTATATTTTTTGGTTATATCTATCACTTATTTGTCCTATACACAGTTATTTTTATCAAAGTATATCAAGGAAATAGAAACCATTTTTAGATGTTTGTAATTAGATACTAGAGGAAACATGGTAGTTAAGCCAATGTAGATATTATTTAAATTTTAACTTAAAATGAGATAGAACCCTCAAAGTCATGTACATTCATGCTTCGATTGCTTCATATTTCTAGTTCTCCACAGCCTTAGGGAACTAAGAACCAAAAATCAGGCACAAAACAAATGAATAACAAAAATTATGTTTCGCTGTGGAGAATCAGTGAAATAGAAAGTTTGGATGTATTGTATGCTATAAAACTAAGATAACTGTAAATCATTTTAACTGGATGTTTATTTTCTGATTGCTTCCTCTCATGCATGGGAAAATTATTTATGTAGGATCTAGATTCCCCACAGGCAAGAAGGCATCACAGAGTGAAGAGTCAATATGCAAAGTGTCTCAGAATTGTTTGGCACATCTCTCAAGCCTTCTGCATTTTGTCCTCACACAGTTTCTTTTTAAACCTCTGTTCCTTTATAGAGTAGGGGAATCTTCTGATTAATATGCACTGGGGCACCACATGGTTGCCCATCTGTGTGGGTCAGTTTCGAATCACTGATCAGGGCTGAAATTGAGTTGAAATTTAGCCAAATAGCCAGCAACAATGACCTTCAAGCCTGTGGTGGCTGGCTGACGGGCAGCTCTAGAGAATTTAATTTGCTTTAGAGCTTTTATCTCAAATTCATTTCTGATATTTAAAATGAATTTATTTCTCATACTTATTGATCTTTTCTTTTCAGATATTTAAGTTTTGGAAAGTCTTCTTTCAGATTTCCAATAGCAAATTCAAGCAAATACTATTTCCTAAAATATTAACTTCAAGAAATCAATCAATAAATTAAATAATGTAAACATTTATACAATTTTTGAATAAGAGAAATACTGTTCCTTATTTATCTCCTTTTTCAGGTAAAGGGGAATTTATCCATGTCTTCTCTAATACTAGAACCAAGCATATTCCCCAATTAATAAGTGGATATTTTTATATTATTCAGAGAGAGAAACACAAAGAATATTAATCCACCTAAGAACTGGGATAGATGACCTTTCGAAAATGAATTAAATATAGCAAAGTCTATACATTTTGAAAGTAATCTATGAGTAAACTTTTCCTACGTGTTTATTTGTTTTCTAATTGTCTATATTTGAGAAATATAAATACAAAACATCCTAAAGCATAGCAAAGGTAATTGTCTTTTCATGTTACTATAAAGAACATTTTAATTTTTGTAATTGAGAAATAAATTTCCCATGTACAACCAGGGTAAGTTTTATGTAATTAAGTTAAGCATCAGATTATCTGCATAAGAAGGGAGACAATTCTAATACTTTCCTACATAGAAAGGTCGTCAGAACCATCAATAACCTCTGCATTCCTTACCTCACTTTCTTTGCCTCAACTGAATAATATCTAGAATATGTTATAACTCTTTGCCAAGAAGTTCAAGAACGATAACAAAAACATGGTTTCCTCACCATGTATTCTCATTCCACAACACACAATGAAGAAATAACTTCCTTTCTAGAACATGTTATTTTTATGGTCTAGATGTTAAAGGAAAAAAAAAAAAAAGCATTCAATGATACTTGTTAAAGCATGGTGAGAACGATTTTATTCAGGACCAATGTGACAGGTATAGGAACCTCTGCAATGGGGTCTTGCAGTGCGTGAGATTGCACTCAACTCCAAATACATTGTAAGCAAGTGGAAATTTTTAGCCATGAAGGAGGGTAGGGATCAGTAGGGAGAAAATTCTGAGAGAAAACTTCAGTGGTAAGTGGGGCTCTCGTTAAACTAACTTAACGGGAATCTTGCTGAAGGCAGGTCAGCGTGATCACGTATCACCTGCAAAATGAGGAACCTCATCACATGTTGAGGAAAGAGATAGGGATGATAGGGGGTTCTGGCTAAACTGACTTTGCGGGATTCTTTGCTAAAAATGGATTTTACAAGGAAGTGTACAGATAGGCTTAGGAGAAGGTCCAGAAGCCTGACCTGAGCTTGACTAAGCAAAGAATTTTTGTCATAGGTCAAATAGAGAACAAAGAGAAACCAATTATGTTATCACTTATAAAACTTGTGCTGTGATGTAGCATATATAATTTCCACTCACATTCCATTAGTTAAATAATCAAGCTTATAATTTAGTAGGATGGGACAGGATAATCCCCATACAAGTGTCATGGCAATGGATTGGGAAGCAAATAGTTGGGATCAAATATGATATAGCATACACATATATCTTGGTTACATGTGTTTACGTCACTCTAATAAACTAAGCAAAATCCAAAAGAAAACTCTTAAATTCTATAAATTAAATTGTGTTTTTTAAAATTTCTAGAGGTGAAACTTGTTAATATTTTTTCACATCTACTTTCGGATCCTTATCTAAGAATTTACAACCTTTCTCTGTACATACATGGATACCTACATTTGATTTGTTTTAATTTTTTTATTTCTAAAAGAACCTTACCAAAGTATAGTCATGCCAAATCCTGATATAAGCCCCCTTCTCTCGCCTGGAAGACTGCCCCAGACTCCTAGCTGATCTCCTCATTTCTACTTTTTATCTCAGGGTCTATTGTCAACCCAGTCGCCAAGGTGATCCTGTCAAAATTAATCAGCTCATGCCATTCTTCTAATCAAAACTCTCCCATTGCTGCTGCCCATTTAATGATACTACATTTTAATGCAAAGTACATGTAATTTACAGGTGTGTATTTTTGAAAGAAATAACTTTTTTTAATTTTTAGTAAACTTTTATGATTAAACTAATTTGTTAGTATATAATTTCACACATTATCTTTTCATTATTTTGTGTGACCTTTCACTTTTACAATTGTGCTTTCAACTCTTTTTAGTCTATGAAGCTCTAGACATTCTGATGCCCATCTCTATACTGACTTCACCTCTTGTTATTTCTGTATTCCCCCTCACTCTACTGCAGCCACATTCCTTTCTCATCTTTCACATAGCGAGCCATGGGCATACCTCAGGGCTTTGGTGCTGCCTGTTGCCTCTAGCAGCAAAACACTCTTTTACTACATGTCTTTAGGATTTATTTCATCGTCTTCTTCAAATATTTTCTCAAATGCCAAATTCTCAATAAAATCTACCCTGGTCACCCCATTTAAATTGCAACCAATTCTACCTCTGCCTTCAGGTTAGAGGTGATATACATTGCAGGTTATATACATAGGAGGTTTTATTGTATTTTTTTTGTAACATTTCCTCCCTTCTTACATGTATACTGTTTATCCCCACTAAAATGTAAACTACACAAATGCAAAGGCATTTGTCCATGATATTTGCCATTTGGCACATTGTAAGCACTCAATAAATACTTGTGGGATGATTGCTTTTTTGGGAAATTTGTTCTTAATATAGCAAAATGCCTTGAGTTTTTAAAATGTCAGTAAATAAAACTATTTTTATATGTGTAATATTGTATGAAATTAATGTAAAATAATTTACTATCCATTTTGTCAATAAGATGTGTTTGTTTTTCTATTTTAATTACATAAACTGGACTACAATTAAAATCTTTGTACATGAATCCCTGTATCTATCTGTATTTGCATTATATATATCTATGAGGTGAATTTCTGAGTTTACATATATATTTATGTTGATAGACAACTTTCAAAAATTTCATACTTATTTATAATTGAACATTGCAAAGAGGGTAATATTTCTTTTTATCCATGTCAAATTTGCTATTTTAATTCTTTTAAATTATTCTGTTAGACATATATAATATATTCCTCCTGTACACTTAGTAACTCTTAACTACTCTGAATACAAGTACAATGGAATCCTTTTTATATGTAGATTGAACATTTTTGTATTTTTTTCTTTGAACTGCCTGTTTATATCCTTTGCCTTCACCGGGGCCACTGTGAAACGCTCACTGGACACCTTTATGCAGCAAAGAAAGTGTGCCTCCAGGTGGATACACCCGCTGACCAGGAAGGCTTGTTGAGCACAATGTAGGCTAGATTTCAGTTCCCTTTTGCTAGTTAACAAACACCCTTGTACAAGGTACAACCTATGCATATTTATATGGTAATCTTTATTCAACATTTTGCATAACTTATTTATATATTAAGTATAAATATTCGTTTATGATATATATAATACACATATGTATATATACATTTATACAGCCTTATTTTTTCACTTTGTTGCTTTTCTTTACCTGTTGCAGTCTTATGCATTAAAATTATAATATCTAAGGTGAAATGTTCTAATATTCTCCTCTCTAATATATTCATTAGCTAGAAAGATGTAGACATACAACATATGCATTTTATAAGTGTTTTTCCTCATATTGCCATTAAAGTTTACTTTCTATCCACTGCTTTAAAATAACTTCATTATATATTGTTATTTTTTATATATAGGTATTTTTGTGATATTATATTATTATTTGTTCTACTTTAAAATAACTTCATTATATATTGTTATTTTATATATATAGGCATTTTTGTTATATTATTATTTTGTGACATTATAGTTTTCTGGTGACTTATACCTCCATTATCAGATTTAGAGGGAATAGAAATCTCTAAAACGTTGAGTCTTTCTGTTCAATAACATGGCATTTCTATGAATATTTTTAGAGCTTATTTTTATTCTTCAATAAACTATTACCACTTTCTCCATAGATATTTTGCATGTATCTTGGTGACTTTATTCCTAAGTTTTACTGTCTGTGAACAAAGCATTCATCCATGAGATATTCTATCTCATTATTTTGATTAATTGGGGAACTTTTGATTTTTATGTTGATTGTGAATTATATTGATTGCAATAGTGTTTTAGTTGACTTTTCTCTCTCACATGTTCTCTCAGCCTGAACATCTGTTAATTAAAATAACATGTCACGTGCTGACTCAACACTTTGGTTTCACTTTTTTGAAGAAGTGAATAGAGAGCTGCCTAGTAATGATCAATTTATGATCTAAGTGAACCCACTAGAATACTACCCTCAGAAAGAATATCTATCATTATGTTACACACCCAGACCATGAGAATGAGCAGCCCTGAGACAACACGTGAGAGTGAAGGGAAAATGGCAATGTGGTATTGCTATTTATTTTTGCCTTTATGTACTCCAACAATAAAGTAAGCCTTAAGAAAAAAGTGTCTAGAATCTTATCTTTAGAATCATTAATTTGATCACCTAATAATAGCTAAAGAATATAATACAGAGAAAAACCTTTTCAACTTACATTGAATTCTTTCTACCTGTAGTGCCAGGTGGCATTCACATTATTGAAAATACCCACAGCATTTTGTGCACTCTAATATAAAATACTATAACTCTATTTAATTGAATAAACATACTGTGAAATAAATACATCCAATTGAAATTAAGTTGTGTCTGGAATTGAAAAATGCCTAATACATCACTAAGTTTACTATTATTTCACTCATTTTTTCCTCCCATTTACTGACACTGGTTACTGAAAATTCTGTGTCAGAATTTCTCTTTGTTATCCCAGATATCTAGATTTTCACTGGGTAAGCTGTTTGTCCCTGAAATGTATAAATGTAATGGATTCTATCTGGCATGCTTTTCTTGTTCATTTTCCCAGATCTTCCTTTATGAACATAATGTTCTAAGTTATTTAAGTAAATAAGAAAAAAATTAGTAGTATTCCTTCGAGTGGAAATATCTTTCTCTGAAGTTGCCTACCCCTTCTTTTCATTCTTTGTCTTCTCCACCTAACACAACAAACATGTGAAAAAATGAAATCTTTTTGTTCTTTGGTGTTTCAATTTACATTCTGTGTTTCAGTACCATGTCTCCAAAGAGAATGTCTGATTCTGAGTCACCCCGGGGCACCTGTGTTTAAAGGATGAGAACATATATATGTTATGCCAAAAAGAAAATTGTCATAACAAATTGATAAGCTAGTATTTTATTAAAATAATTTGGGGCATTCAAGATATATATTCAGTAAAATGAGAAAAAAGAAATTAGCCATTCTAATAATTACATATTATTCAAAAATCAATTAAGTACATTATCATGTACTCTGGAATATAAGGTGAGCATAATATAATCAGAGAGTTTTAACAAATGTCATAACCATCTAAAAAACATGTAACCATAAATATTGTGAGTCTTTGTAAGCATAAAAAATACTCAGTTTCTTTTTCAATAGCACATAGCACTATATTTTCATGCATGTATGATCTCTTTTTCTACAATAGGTCACACCTTCAATGCCACTTTTTCAGATAACTCTGTGATCTATGTGTTGCGTCTTATACTCTGTTACAGATTCCTGTGATGTATTACAGCCATTTAAGATATTTATATATTTTATTGTTTACGTCTTTACTTTCCTTCCTTAAGGGTAAACTTCTTGTTTCAACAGCTTTTAACACAGCAACATATTAACAACTAAAATTTGGTGGATTGAAGAGAGAAGTTAAATTTTTAAATGCCTGTCTTGATAAGTTGTTGAATTTAGTGACATAGATTAGTCCCTTTTTGTTTATACTGTTCATTGTTATTATGCTTGGATAGTTCTGAAACATGAAATCCATGATGAGAATTATTTTGTCATTTTAGTCTCCACCAAGTACAAAGAGTTTTCAAGTTCCCAATAAATGAATATGTCAAGCTCTTATATACTCTTGCATAGATAGAAACATTTTTCCCAATGGCAAGTCAGCTTCTAAAACTACCAGTTCTTTAAATGAACAATTTTGTGAGCATCTAAAAAGAGCAAAAAATTATAAAAGACATAATCCCAACAAGACATCTTTGAAAAAATATCTTGTGCCACAGCAAATTTTTAGCCTTTCATTTCAACCTACATTCTTTGGAGTGTAATAAATCAAGAATAGAGACAACAATCAACAATATTAGAAAGCTGTTGAAGCATTGCATTGTCTATGTGTGTCTGTGTGTGAGTAGGGAGCAATAATCATGAACTCTGCTCTAACAGATGAGCATCAAAGAGAAGAGCATCATGGGACTGAAAGCTAAAATTAAAGTCAAAATGTGCCAGTGTAATTATTAAGAATGTGTGCATTTATAAGATTTTTTTTAAAGATTGTTGAAATCTAAGTTTGGTGTAACAAATAAGAGGTGCTGACTAAAAATAATCATCCATCGCAATATAAAAATAACCTGTGTCAAGTCATGCTATGATTTTAAAACTTGGCAATGCATCATCATTGTTCAAATGTACATTGAAATGCACTAGTAGAAAAAGGTGACATCCATTTTACAAATCTTTTTTGTTTTGTTTTGTTTTTTTGAGGTAGGGTCTCCCTCTGTTGCCCAGACTGGAGCACAGTGGTACAGTCATAGCTCATTACAGCCTCAAACTCCTGGGCTCAAGCCATTCTCCTGCCCCAGTCTCCTGAGTAGCAGGGACTGCAGGTGAGCACCACCAGACCAAGCTAAGTTTTTAATTTTGTAGAGCTAGGGTTTTGTTGTGCTGCTCAGGCTAGTCTCAAACTCCCAGCCTCAAGCAATCCTCCTGCCTCTGACTGAACCACCACACCTGGCCCAAATATGCTGTTTTTTTTTTTTTTGGATAAACATTTTCCCTTAAATCTTTCAGAGTGAATGACTTAACACACAATGATTATTTACTCTTTCATCACACAATGAAATAATTGTTCTATTCAATATATGTCATCTGCTACATATACATACATTATTTAGTGTTACTATGCACAGTATTATATATGTGTGCATTCATTGCAACTATTATATATTACACATAATATATATTATCTCTATTAAAATCTGTTATATTCAATATTTGTATTTATATTACATGAATGCTGAATATTGTATGTGTGTGCATAAAACATTTCTGTTGCAATGTATTCAAATATTTTTGCAAAAATTATAGAAATTTATTAGCTTGATTTATAAAGTAAAATCATAAGGAGGACTAAATGTGATGCTGGTTTTTCATTATGGCATCATAAATACAGTGGTCCACTATATTTTCCAAATATTGAAAACATGGAAAGGCTACCTCTTTTATTTATGTTTACTAATTGTATACTATTAGTATTACTAATTGTATTGTATACATACTGTATAATCACAAGTGCAGTTCCAGCCATTCAGTTTAGAATTTGTAATCTATTGCTTAAAAAATTCCATTGTTTGATACGGATATACATAAATTCAGAAATCTGGGTGTATATATCTCCAGAAAGACTCTTGGAAATTAAAATATCTATATGAATAAATTTGGCTAGAAGTGTTTTGTTTTCATTAGGGAATTTAAAGTGATATTTGAAACAAAATTTTAATGAAAAGGTCAAACAATAGAATGGCATATCATCTAAACAAAAGAGGTGATCTAAGAGAAAGAGGTAAGGTTAAAATGTTTTACTTCTTTAACTCATTTATTTCATATGTTGAAAGCCTATTACTAAAGAAATCTTATTCTACAAAGGAAAAAAGATACAAATGACTCAAAATACAAAGAAGTTTTGACTGTGTAAGATAAAAGTGACCACCAAAATCTGAATCTCTCAGCATATCCCCCCAGACTATTGAGATGAAGAATAAATAAATAGTATTCATAATCCACCCTGACAGCTAATTATAATACAAAGAATAAATACTGTAAGCATATAGTTAGCTAAAATTAGAATTAATAGTCCTGGAAGAAAAGAAAAGGAAATAAAATGTTAGAAAACAAATCATTCATTCATCCAATACATGCACAAGTAAAAGGACTTTTCTAGAGCAGATACCAATAAGTAGATTTGCTTGGTGATAGTCTTGGCCCAGCTGTCTGCCTGCCTGCCTTTCTTTCATGCCTGCCTTCCTTTCTTCCTTTTTTCCTTCCCTTTCTATTTTCTCCCTTCTTCTTTCCTTCTTTGTACTTCAAAAGAGAGTGGCATTTTGTTTCATATATACAGTGACCCCTCTTGTTATAAATGTATAAGTATGCTATATTAAATATGTTTACAATATTAATAATAAAATTGACAGAAAATTTAAAAAGTGTAAATAGACAATAATAATACTTTCAATGAATAAGAAGGCACTCAAAAGAAAGATAGAATACGTGATCAGGCATTTCTCTTTCAAGAAAATATAAATGGTTAATTATCAGAAAAATTAGCTAACTTTATTGGTAAACAGGAAATACAAATTGAAATCAAAATGTGACATTTTACATCTTCCCGAATGGATCAATTAAAAAGGCTCATAACATACTGATCTCAGAATTATTTTCATAATCAATTTGGAAAATAATTTTGTATTACCTAGTAAGTTTTAACAGATACACCTACAATGTGGTGGTTCTATTCCTTTGTACAGTGATAATGATTCCATAGATAATTAGCCAAATAATGTATTGTTTAGGAAAGTGTATATGTCTAACAAAGCTATATAGTAAATCAATAGAATGTTTAACTCAACATTCAGTAGAATTACCTCTTCCACTTCTTTTCTATTTTAATCTTCGTTTTTTTTTTTCATTTTTTTAAATTGAAATTTTCACAGTACATGGAATAATAAAGGGTATTCATCAATATCCAACAGCACACTTTAAAAGTTTTCTCAATCTAGAACTGTCATATTGACTGAATAAAGGGCTATTGCTTTTAATTTGTGGAACTCGTATTAGATCCATTTGCATAACAGGTTTTTATTAGAAGAGTTTGATGATTGGTACTTCATTCTACTGACTTCTGTGTAGATAAACGTTTTATGTACAATAATGGCAGCTTTAGTTATTTTCCCCTGACATTTATCTTTTTCTCTTATTGCATTATTTGGAATATCCAGTAAAATGTTTATTAGGTTTACTTTCAGTATGCATTTTAATTATGTCTTTAATGGGTATATTATGCAGTTATTCATTTGAATTCACCTTTCTCCACCTGGGATTAAAATTCATGAAAATGACTGGTTGTGGTGGCTCATGCTTGTAGTCCCAGCACTTTGAGAGGCCAAGGGAAGTGGATCTCTTGAGCCCAGGAGTGTTGAGATCAGCCTGGGCAATATAGTGAGACCTCATGTACAGAAAAAATACAAAGATTAGCCAGGCATGGTAGATACTCAGGAGACCGAAGCAGAAGGATCATTTAAGCCCAAGAGGCAGAGGCTGCAGTGAGCTATGATAGCGCCGCTGCACTCCACACTAGGCATCAGGGTGAGATCTTGTCTCAAATTAATCAACCAATAAATACAAGAAATTCATTAAGATTATTTATTGTAAAAAATTATTTTATTTTCCAGTGCCTGGATAAGTCTTTTCATTTTTAAATACTGAAACATATACTTGTATTGAATGAATAAATAAATTAAGGAAGAAATGAACTAAAAAATGCTAAAAACAAATTTATTCAAAAGACGTGTTCTCTGTGAAGTTCTCCGTGCAGGCTTAGCTTTTCCAATTTCTCTTTCTTGAAGTCTTTCATTAGTTGAGAATTTTATTTACCGTGTTATGATTTATCTAGTTTGCTGATCCTTGAGAAATGAGGAACACTGATACCAAATCTAAGTGATACAGAGTTGATGTCAAATGTACCTTGCAGTAGTGCAATATTTTCTTCTTTTATTATCAACACAAAGTAATTCAAAAACATGAAGTATTATATCACTATAATGTCTCTTATTATTAAGTTAACATTGATTTCCCCAAAGTTTTTAGTTTTAATCATTACTATAATAAAACATAAGAAAGGAATAAAATGAAGTACTATTTTTTTCATTCTAAATATCTTTTAAAAACTGGCTCAGTCTTCATAAGAATTCCATCAGTCCTCTTCAAAATGACCATAATAAAATTTTTCAAAAAGTAAATAGGTCAAGTTGCTGTGTATATAGAAGGCACCATCTATACATAGTATCAGCACCCCCAGGCTATGAATTTTGGAGGAAATTTTAAAAGCCCAGAAAGGCCCATGGGTACAATGACATGGTGACACAATGACATCGAGCAGCTTTGATCTTGCATATGACAAAATTAGTAATTTTCTCTAATCCAGTGCAAAGAACAGTAGATCATCCAATGCACCCTTTAACAACTTATATTTACTTCAAAGGCAAAAGTTAATTGGGCTCATGGAATTGTACATCTGCCCATTTTGCCTTTTTACAAATGGAGTTCACACTCTTGGGCTTATATTCAAACAATTGATGTTAAAAGTTGGAATAATGTAAAGGAATATATGTAAATGTATATATACAAAAATAAATTATAATTTACCTTTATGTCAACCAAAATCAGTTGTATTTTGTTCACAAATGTTAATGAAACTTATTTTTTTTTCTAGGCACTATGGTAAGTACCATGAATAAAAAAGGTTATGTGCCTTTGAGGAGCAAATATGCACATTGCAGTGATAGTTTTAGCAAAATGGCTTCCGAGCTATAGTAAAATATTACACACAAAGATTTACTGGGTAAATGAAAGAACTGACTAATCCAGCCTCAAATGTGGGTGTTTGACAATGCATACTTGTCAACTGTTAAAGTATAGCTAAATGATAATGAGATAAACATTGCAATCTTATCATTCCAAATTGCAGAGATGTGAAGGGGTATAGTGTGTAGCAAGGAACTGCATGCTGTTCAACATTATTCAAAGATAAACTACAAAGTAAAGAGTTAGTAAAATATGAGGCAGAGAGATAGGATGGTTCTAGATATGCAGAAGTTTGTAAATTTGGGAGTTGTTAGAGTTCCTATTAAATATTTAAACAAGTATGTGCTGTGATCAGATTTACATTTCAGATTCTAGGATGTTAATAGTGAAACACTGTTTAAGAAAGTCAAACGGGGTGATTATTTAGGAGAGATTTTATGTTTGTGAAATAAGGTAATATGAAATGAATTGTTCTGATTAAAATTATTTAGCAATTCGATTGGTGATAATTCGTGATTGATTAGATATAAGTAATATGAAAAAAATCATTTATTTAAGCAGCACCACAATGGCCTTTCTAACCTCAGTGATAGAAAACATCTTGAGGCATGAAAATTCTGGATAAAAACATGTAGAATGAGGAGGAGGAGGACTTCTGGAACAACTGAGTAAGAAGTGTGGTTAATCTTAATGCTATCCCGCAAAAGCAGAAACAACCCTTAGCAAAGCTGTCAAAAGCAACCAGTTAAAGATGTAATAAATTGAGAAACATTCAGGAAGGCCTATTAAATGTTGGTGAAATTGAGAGTCCAAGGCATTTCAGCTTAAGATTGCTCTCAACTCTCCAACATGTAGAATGGGACACTCATGTCCCCAACATGTAGGGCAGGACTCTCACCTCCCCAACATGTAGGGCAGTACTCTCACTTCCCCAACATTTAGGGCAGGACTCTCACCTCTCCAACGTGTAGGTCAGCCCTGATATGCTTTCAGATAAGCTGATTTTTATTAGGAGTACATTGTGGGAAAATTCGTGCTCAGCACTGTCAAAAACAATACATAACTCAGTGGCAAAAATTAGGGAAGTCTCGCATGGGATAGCTGGAGGTGATCATACTGTTGGGAGCAAACAGCACAATGGCACACCAGGCACTTAACAGGCATATCCAGTAAAAGGGACAGCCAGAGTGCCTTGCCAAAATCTCACTTATTCTTGGTAGTCTGGAAAGTTGCACAAAAGTATGAGCCTGTTCAGAAAATTTAGAGAGGTCTCCGGTAAGTTACTTGTATCTGGCTGAACATGAGGCCTATCGAATACAGAAAGTAAAAACTGTGGGAGAACCATAAATTTGCTGAACGTAAATAAAAGTTACCATTGAAGAAAGAGGGATCACTAACAAAGACAATCTTAACTTTTCCCTTAGCTTGATTAAACTTTAGACAGGTCTTTTTTCCTGCCCTAAGCCCTGACCTCCCACTCACGTTGGGACCCTTACAGAATGCAGACGGCTAACTACAGAAACATGGCTCTCCATTTTTCCAATTGTTTCTATACACTAATACAATTCTCTGCCGACTATCTTCTATTACTGTCCTGTCTGTTTCAGTGACTTCACAATATGAACTACATCATCTGGTTTCCTGTTTTAAATGACTTATGCTTGATTTCAGCCAATGTTAACCCAGGAATGAGATTGAAGGGAGGTATCAGAATACGGGAAGGACATTTAAGTCCTTGTATTGCAAGTCCCCTTGGTTGCCTATGTCACTTTAAAAGGGGTTTTATTCTTCAATTTCTGGTAACACTTCTATTCTCAAATCTCTTTAGTTCTCAATATATATATAGTTCTCAATATAGTAACTCGTGGTTCCATGTGCCTTCCCCACACCTTTATAAATAGTTTATTTATTAAAGTTACCTTGAATTATCATAATTTGAGAGTGTCAATGGTTTTCTATAGTGACAATGGCAGATAAAACTACTGAAAGTAAAATCTGATAAAAGCCCACATTAGATGTGGGACATAAAGCAACGAGGTGTCAGAATAAACTGAAGAATAGTATTAGTTTCAAAATTGTTTAATAAAATATAGGGATATTGAATCAACAGATATTTTATTGTAATTATGTCCCAAGATCATACATGTACTATGTTTGATTCTACAGAGTAAATTCTGTTAATTAATTCTACTCTATTTGTTATAATGAATGAAGAGAAAAATGTGATCATTTAAATAAATATCAAAAGTCATTCAGTTAATTAAAGATCATTATAAACCTTTTAATAAAATGGGAATAGAAAGGAGTAGTTTCAGTGTTAATTACAGTAACAGTTTAGGCATTATTTATTTTGCTACCCAATTAAATATGGTGTAATATTTTTTTCGTTTTCTGTTTTTTATGTTATATTTTATATTATTTATTATTTAATCTTTCATATTTTAATTTAATTAAATATTAACTATGAGTCACAATGAGTCAAAGTTGCAATCACAACAAGTAACACATACCCAAAAAGTTTTAGTTTTAAGTTATTCTGAAATGACAAACAGCATATACAATTCATACAAAATTTTATTTAAGATCCAATTTAAATCAAGTTTAATGTTCTCCTTGGAATTTATTATGAAATGTCAGGTATTTATTCATTGAATATACATTCATTGGATATAAATTTTCATTTGGAGACAAGGGTTTGGTACTTATTTAATGTTGCTGATGGTTATAAATAAAATGCAAGTAACAAATTTATAAATTTGTGTATTTTATTTAAAACATTGATTTTGTGCTTAACTGAGCATGAAATATGTATATACATAAATATACATGCATAGATATAATATTGACCATCTGATATTAATACAAATTGTATTATTTTAAGTAATAACTTAAATAGATTTTGATAAGTTCCCATTTTCTTCAAATTATAATTTTCTAGAAAGATTCAAAAATCAATTTATCATTTATTAAAATACCTTAGAAAGACTATTGTTTGTGGGAAAGCTAACTGTATACAATATAAAACAAAACACTTTCTATCTTTTATAGACAAAATTCCATTCATCAATGCACTTTACTGAAATAGGTACATGCAAGTACTCTAATGCAAACTTAACATTGAAAAAATGCCATTTATGATAGCATGAAAAATTAAACACTTAGAAATAAATTTAACAAAGCAAATGAAATATGTATACACTTAAAACTATAAAACATTGATGAAGGAAATTCAAGAAGACGCAAATAAATGGAAAGATATTCTCTGCCCATGGGTTGAAATAATTGAGATTGTTAAAATATCCATCTATCCAAAGTCATCTATAGACTGTAATCCGTATCAAAGTTCAACTAGCATTTTTCACAGAAATCAACAATTTCAAAAGTTAAGTGGAATAAAAGGCCATGAATAGCCAAAGCAATGTTGAGAAAAAAAACACAAATTTGTCTGGATCACAGTTCTTGATTTAAGATAGGTTAATTAGTAATCAAAACAGTACAGTACGGGCGTAAAAATAGGGACATAAGTAAATGGAACATATTAGAGCACCCAGAAATAAACTCCAACATGTAAAGTCAACCAGTTTTCAGCAAGCAGCCCACCAAGGGGACACAATGTGGAAAGAATAGTCTCTTCAATAAATGATGTTAGGAAAACCGAATTGTCACATACCACCAAAATTGGATATATGCCAAACACAAAAATCAGCTCTAAATGGATAAATTCCTAAATGTAAGACCTGAAACTGTAAAACTTCTAGAAGAAAACTTGGGACAAGCTTTTTGACATTGGCTTTGGCAATGATTGTTTTAAATATCAAAAAAAAAAAAAAAAATTTGAGCAACAAAAGCAGAAATAAATGGGGCTACAGCAAACTAATAGAAATCCACACAACACAGGAAATAATCAACAAAATGAAAAGGTAACCTGTAAATTGGAAGAAAATCTTTGCAAACCATAAATCTGAGAAGGTGTTAATATCCAAAATACACAAGGAACTCAAACAGCTCCATACAAAAAACACACAAATAGCTTGATTAAAAAATGGGCAAAAGACCCAAACAGACATTTCTCTGAAGAAAGGCTTAGCAGGTATATGATTAGATGCTCAGTCTCATTAATCATCTGGAAATGCAAAAAAAAAAAAACACACAATGAGATATTACCTCCCACCTTTTAGGATGGCTATCATGAAAAAGATGAGACCAATACCTTCTTTGGTCTCTTATTGGTCAAGATGTGGTGATAAGGACACTTTCATACTGTGTCTATGAGAATACAAATTGGTACAGCCATTATGAAAAACAGTATGGAGGTTCCTAAATAAAAAATAGAACTACCATATGACCCAGGAATCCCTCTGTTGGGTTTATACTCTCCCAAAATGAAATCAACATAGAGATGTCTGTACTCCCAGGATCATTGCACCATTATTCACGATAGCCAAGATATGTAAACTACCTAAGTGACCATCCACGGATGAATGGATAAAAAAATTGTATATACATATATAGAGAGAGTTATATATACAGTTTTATATATATAGTTATTCCTTTATATATATGTGTGTGTGTGTGTGTGTATATATATATATATATATACAGAGAGAGAGAGAGAGAGAGAGAGAGAGAGAGACAGAGAAAGAGACAGAGAGAGTTATTCCTTGATATATGCAGGGGATTGACTCTAGGATCCCTGCATATACAAAAATCCAGGCATAGTCAAGTCCCTCAGTTAACCCTGCAGAACTTGCAAATACAAAAGTCGGCCCTCTGTATACATGAGTTTTGCATCTCATCAACACTGTATTTCAATTTGCATTTGGTTGAAAAATATACATGTAGAAGCAGATTCATGCAGTTCAGAACCATATTGTTCAAGGGTCAGTCATGTTGTGTGTGTGTGCGTATATAAGTATAAATAATATATTATTTTTCAGCCTTGTTAAAGAAGATACTGCCATTTACAATAATTGGATGAATCCTGAGTACCTTATGTTAAGTAAAATAAGCCAAACACAGAGAAAAAGATACAACATAATCTCACTTGTATGTGGAATCTAGAAAAAAAAAAAAAGTTGCATCAGTAGAAACAGTAGAAAGGTGGTTACCAGAGTCAGGGAACTGGAGGAAATGGGAGAGAAGTAGGTCAAAGTGTACACGTTTGCAGTTATGTAAGATGCCTAAGTCTAGAGATGTAACCATGAAGATTAGAGTTAATATTATTATATTGTATATTAAAGATCTACTAAGAGAGAAGATTTTAGGCACTCTCACCACAAAAGGTAACCACAGATGGTAGATATTTTACTGTGTTTAACTATAGTAATTATGTCACTTATGTATATGTCGTAGTATGTTTGAAAACATCATATTGTATACCTTAAATGCATACAGTAAAAATAAACACTGAAAATAAATATTTAGATGAAATTATTCTCTAGACATTTCAAGTAATTACTTCATATTTTAGAGAACTGAATGTTCATTTCCTGAACTAATTAACTCATTGTTCTTTTGAACTTGAGCAAGGTGAAACAGAAAAAAATACGGATCTTCCACACATGCATTTCTTGATTTTTCTTGTGTTCTGAATTTCTTGTCGTGGTATCTGTTTTACTTTGTCTGTAGCCAGTATCAGTAGTATAGGAAAAATGGTCTCTCATACGCTCTATATACAGAGCAGCAACCTCTAGTAACATACTTTTTTGAATGTTACATCTGAAATTGATTTTATGAGAGAAAACCAGTGAAGATTGATATCTTTTTGAAATATTTCTAAAGATTCAAATTCTTCATTAAGTCAAAGAGAATCAAACACTTTAAAAGTCACAATTTTTTAATCAATGAAGAGAATGCTTCAAGTTGACTCAGTTTGCCTTCATGCTATTTTCTAAGTACGTGAGATTTAGCTTGTAATGAAAGTTAGAATGTTATTCAGGCGTAAAGGGAATCCACAACCTGGGATCTGATTTTAAATGCTTTTAATTATGTAGGATTAAAGTTGTAACATCTTTAATGTGAAAGTAGGTTATTTATAGAATACTAACCAGCAAACATAATATCTAATATAATAGAAATGCAGCTCATTGAAATTCTTAAGTAAAATTATTTGAAAGGAATGGCTTCTAAAATTATTATTAGAAACTATTAATCTATATCAACAAAATATGTTTCTTGAATCTATGAATACAATTGATTCAAAATGAAGTTGATTTTTAAAGCAATTTGTATTTACTTACTACTTATTTCCGAGAGAATTACTCCCAAAGGCAAAATTAAGTCGGTAGGTTTTACATATATACGGTCTTGAGGTAAAACAGGGACAAGTCTACAGGAAACTGTTTGAGGATCATGTTATATTTTCTTTTGATAAATTCTAGGAAAATGTATTTGGCATGCCCATACAATGTTACTCTTGTTTAAATTACAAAAACGTAAGAGTCAACACTTTAATTTGCCTTCATTATTAAAATTAATAAATCATAGCTTCAATCCTTTATTAGACCTATATTCTCTTAAGGAGAAAGGAAGTACTTTTCCTGTTCTCCTTTTACTTAAATTCACTGAAATAAAGATCCTTTAATGAGAGTTTAAATTCAAAAGCGAGGCTAAGCTTGACTCATTTGTAATTCTCTCCAGCATATAATTTGTTTTATGTGATTTGATTAGTGTTTTGTAGTCATGATTAATTTGATTATAATCAAGTAATGATATTGAAAATTGCTTTATTATTTTAGTTTGGCTGTTTCAGTGTGCCTTTCTGTGTTCTGTAAAACAGCATAAAACCACAGGCGATTTCTGGACTTCAGTGTCTTCTAGTGAAAATACGCAGCTAATAACTATTTCCTATATTCTTTTTCTGTGTTAGGACAGAAAAAGTATGTAAGAAAGTAAGAATGGATGGTAAGTCACATTTTTTGAGACAGCATCTCACTCTGTAAATGCATCTTTAATTTTCCTTATGCATCTATGTTTTCAGTAATATGTTCATGTGAAATGACATTTTACATGCTGTAGGCTGGGCGCGGTGGCTCAAGCCTGTAATCCCAGCACTTTGGGAGGCCGAGACGGGCGGATCACGAGGTCAGGAGATCGAGACCATACTGGCTAACACGGTGAAACCCCGTCTGTACTAAAATACAAAAAACTAGCCGGGGAGGTGGCGGGCGCCTGTAGTCCCAGCTACTCGGGAGGCTGAGGCAGGAGAATGGCGTCAACCCGGGAGGCGGAGCTTGCAGTGAGCTGAGATCCGGCCACTGCACTCCAGCCCAGGCGACAGAGCAAGACTCCGTCTCAAAAAAAAAAAAAAAACCCAAAAGACATTTTACAATGCTGCATCTATTCTAATAAGGCATTTAAAATAATTTCGTTAATTCTAGTAGATGGTTTTGATGTACTGGACGACATTTCCTTGGCCCACATAATTTAAGCACCTTATGTATCTGACATGTTTTGGTTCTGTGTCCCTACCCAAATCTTATGTTGAAATGTAATTACCATGTGGTGAAGGAGGGCCCTGGTGGAAGGTGATTGAATCATGGGGGCAGATTTGCTCCTTGCTGTTCTCATGATAGTGAGTGAGTTCTCATGATATCTGGATGTTTAAAAATGTGTGGCACTTCTCCCTTCTCTCCTGCCACCATGTGAAGATGTGCTTGCTTGCCCTTCCACTGTGATTGTTAAGTTTACTGAGGCCTCACAGCCATGCCTCCTGTACAGTCTTTTGAAGTGTGAGTCAATTAAACCTATTTTTTAAATAAACTGCCCAGTCTCAGGTAGTTCTTTATAGCCATGTGAGAATGGACTAATACAGTATCATACACAGATTTCTAAAATGGTGTAGAAAAATATCACTTGTTAGTATTTACACCCTTGTGTAATTTCCTCCCTGTGAGTGTGCATTGAACGTAGTGACTCACATTTTAGAGAATAGAAAACAACAAAGATGATAGGTTGCCACTTCTGTAATTAGATTACAAAATAAGTTTTCTTCCATAATTTTTGCTATCGTTTCCTTGTCTTGGATGCTTTGATGAAGCAAACCACAATGTTGAAAGGTCCTCATGGCAAGAAACCAAGGAAATAATGCAACTATCAGTTAGATATAAACTGAGGACTTTTGTTCAATTATGCCTTTAGTTCAATTAGCTCACAAAGAACTGAACACTAACAACAATTATGTGAGTCAGTTTACAAGTGAGTCCTTCTCCATTTCAGCCTTAAAATGACTGAGGCCGTCGCTGACATCTTGAGCACAGCTTTTCAGACTTTGAAGCAAATGGCCCAGGTAGGCTATGTCCAAATTCCTAGCCCATAGAAATGACAAAATAAATTTGTGTTGTTTTAAAAGTCACTAAGTTTTGAAATACTTTGTTATACAACAATTGTTAATTTTTACAGTATATTTGACAGTTCCATACACCACCAACTTCCTCAAGCTATAGGAAACCTCTAAGCTGCAGGCAAATATATCCCAGAATCATTTTCCTCAGCCAAATGTGTTTAGTTGTAAATGGACAAATGCCTCAGTCTTCTCATCTTCCTGTGGGGCAATTTTGAAGTATTGTTCTTTGTGATCTATCAGAAAGTCTACAATGTGATTGTTCTTTTCTCATATGCCACAGATAAAGAAGATAACAGGGCCTGGAGGAAATAAGAGGTATTATGTTGCATGGAGTAAACAGGGCAACAAGTAGCAATATAATCAATATTTTTGGATGGGATCTTAACAGTAGCTGGTACCCTGTTGCAAAAAAAAAAAAAAAAAAAAGATAATATATTATCAACATAGGTTTACTGAGGGCTATGCTCTGTGTAGCCAGGTAGGTTCTGCCATTGAATATGTTAGGAGATTAGGGTGGTTGTGACTGCTGAGAATGGATATAAATTAAGAGAATAATAAGCTTAACTTTTGATACTTTTATCTTAAGATGTAGGCCATAACTGAATTTCTATGATATTGTTAAAGTTATCTCTTGGCTTACATAGGCAGAGTCTCATAATTCATGAATAACAAACTTGGGGCTTGATTCTGAGGGTTACTACAGTGTAACACCAGTAAATGTCATAACTTTCCAGGTGTCTTATGAGGAAATGAGGATATTGATAAGGAAAAAAATACTTCTTTGGAAAAAAATCCCCAATAATTTCTTTAGCCACTATTCTTCATGTCCCTAAGCCTTGGAATGCCACATATGTCAAGGAATCCAGCTAGAAACTTGGTAGCAGGAATCTAGATTTGCTTTTATTCAGACAACTTGCCTTTGCAAGTACTGCCATTCATGTATTTAGTGACTGTTTTATATAACTTTGTGATATTGTACCCCAAAAAATATTGCAACATGAATCTCATTCACAGTGAAGGATGTAGGGCAATGGATTAATGTTTAGGATACAGTAGTTGTATTATCTATCTCATCAATCAGGAGCAGAAGATTTTCTTAAGCACTGGATGACCCGACCCAGTGTTTTAGCATAGTGTTGGGTGGAAGGCAATTCCTTATGAGTTTGAAATGCTGTCCTGAAGTATGATACTATAAACCACTGAGCTATAGAGTAGGGTCTCCTAAATCTTTCAAATGTGTTCACTTTTTTTTTTTTTTTTTTTTTTTTTTTTTTTTAACTATCCTAACCAGTGTAGTTCAACTATAGAATTTAGAGTTTAAGAAAAAATGTTTCCAGTACGGGTAACAATTATGATATGTTTCAATGGATTAGATGACAAGGTGGTCATTAGGTTATTTGAATTACTCACATCACAAGTAATGAGGCAAAAGGTTAGTTATGCATTTTATTGAAGTGATTGACCCTAACAGAGTTATACTTGTGAAGTTGGGGAAGGAAAGGATATGGATGAAAATTTAGGCATCTTTTGTGTTTCATCTTGTACTAACACATTCTTCAGAGTCTTCAGGAAACAGTCATCAGAGTCTTCTTCAAATCTACTCAGGTAATACAAACTTACGCTCAGATTCACTAAGAATAAATATTTAGGTCACCCTACTGCACAAAGAAATTTCAATCTTCTGAGATTTTAAATGAGAATATGCAGAACATCAAGGATGTGACAAGTATCTGCTATATCTAGATGGTCAATTTCAGACATGAGCACTATAGTCTTAACCCATATTCACCATTTTCTGTGTCATTTATCTAGCCATGACATTTAACTAATTTATTTTCTCTTTGCTTCTGTGCTTCCCCAATACACACACATACACCCCATTTCTATTGTGTATGTATGCTGTATTGTCATAGTTACATTTGCCTTTTTCTTTCTTTCTTTTTTTTTTTTTTCGAGATGGGGTCTCGCTGTGTTGCCAGGCTGGAGTGCAGTGGTGCCAACTCGGCTCACTGCAACTTCAGCCTCCTGGGTTCAAGTGTTTCTCCTGCCCCAGCCTCCCAAGTAGCCAGGACTATAGGCGTGTGCCACCATGCCCAACTAATTTTTGCATTTTTAGTAGAGATGGGGTTTCACCATTGTGGCTAGGATGGTCTTGATCTGTTGACCTCATGATATGCTTGCCTTGGCCTCTCAAAGTGCTGGCATTACAGGCGTGAGTCACTGCCTCGGCCTAAATTTGCCTTTTATTTTTCCTAGTGCTTACTAGTTATGTGGCTTTGAGCAACTTATTTTGAGAAACGTTTTGTTCTTGTAGTAATCCTGAATCTTATTTTACAGATATAAATTATGAATCTTATTTTACAGATAGAAATTATCTCATTATAAGCATTACATTACAACGTAGAAGAAGCCAATAGACTAAGACTAAAATTGCAGAGAACACAATAATAAGCAGAAACTTGAAGACTACATGACCTATATGGCAGTGGTTGTCAAAGTGTGATCCCCAAACAAGAGGGATTGGTGTCACAAGGGAAATTCTTAGTAATGCAAATTATTAGGCCACTAACCTACAGTCAAAAACCATGGAGATGATGTTCATCAATATGTCTGCTAAAAGCCCTCCACACAATTTTAATCTGTGTTAAAGTCTGAGCAGCACTGCCTTACGGAAAAGTTGAAGAAGTTTGCCTCAAGAAGAGCACAAAGAGTGAGTAAATCTCACAGCCTGTTTTATTACGGTCACACAGTGTAGTACGGTTGGAGTGCAGTTCATGAAGGAGGGCTTTCAGGAGATGAAGTTGGTAAAGAGGGAAGAACCAGTTTTTAAAGGACAATGTAGGCCAAATAAAGGAAGCAGGATGGCAGTATATAAAAAGAGAGAAACTGTGAAGCCAGACAAATCTCAGTTCAAGCCTTATCATTTGAACATGTATTTTAACTTTCTGAACGTATAAAAGTTCAGATCTTTCAGGTTAATATAAGTGATTCTTCTCCATGTATAAATTAGCAATTTGAGTTATTGTTCTATCCCATATGATCTGTAGCTATGTATAATACATCTTATTTGTACAATTACTCATCCATCTGAACTATTTCATTCAACTACATTTTGTTTGAAATACATTTTTCATTATTTTGTTTATTTTAGGGTATTTCTTGATTATGTCATTGACACAGGTTTCTTTTAGAACTCTTAGATTAAATGAATTTACAATAGCTTTATGTTATATAGTTTTAAAATAGTTTCTCAATTTGTTTGAATGTTAAGAAGATTAATAAAATGTAATTTTTTCCTGCTGACTTATTCTCCAAAACATTCAGCTTAATTTTCCACTAATTTTATCGCTGTTTTACTCTGCTGTAATCCTGGAATTAAGGAAAATAGAATATTAGGCTAGTCATTTTATGCATATCTAGTTTTCTGTTCCTTTTCTTTTTTCATAAAGTAACTGGATTCATCCTAGATTATTAGGCATTTCTTGTAGGAAAGATGGGGCAAATTATAGTCCGCCTTCCAGTTGCTTCCAGTTTCATTAATGTTCTCCATTGGGATGACAGTCTTCAAATTTTGCTCAAAAAGGTGAGCTATGATTTCATGTCTGCACTTATATTTTCCATTTTTGTCTTTTAATATTAAAGTTAATCCCATCGACTAAAACTGAAAGATCAATAAAAGAAAATAAATTGAGGAGTCTACGTCCCCTCTTTTATTTGTGGGCTTACCTACATTGCAACATTTTATCAACTCTCTTCCTTGGTAATCATGATGGGTAGTCTTATGGGTCAACTTACCTGGGCTGTAGTACCCGGTTATTTAATCAAACACAAATCTAGGTGCTGCAGTTAAGGTGTTCTGTTATTGTTGTTATATCTGCATTCAGCTGATTTTAAGTAATGATTAAATGCAATAACATGGGCAGGCCTCATTCAGTCAGTTGGAGGCCTTAAGAGCAAAAACTCAGGTTTCCCTGAGAAGAAATTCTGCTCTGAGACTAGAGCATCAAATTCTGTCTGAGTTTTCAGGCTGCTCTTATGATTTCAGACTTGGCAGGCCCCAAAATCATGTGGGTCAATTTCTTAAAATAAGTAAATCTCCCTCTCTGTATGTATGTATATATTCCTGCTTATCGATCTACTTATGTATCTATCTATTGCTCTATCTATCTATCTATTTATCTATCTATCTGTTGCTTTATCTATCTATCATCTATCTATCTAATTTCCTATTTGTTCTGTATCTCTGGAGAACTCTAATAATACAGTAATCTAACCATACTGAGTTGTATACAAATGTTTCTGTATCAGGTAGCTATTTATAAATTAATGTGCATTAAAACCATTTCAAAATTAAGTGGCATAAAACAAAAGGCATTTAATGCCATGATCACACATCTGTCATTTTTCTGAGGTTGGTTTACTTATCTTGGTAGAGATCAGCTGGGTGTGTCTCTAAGCTTTGTGTTGGGTCCATGTATCATCCAAATGTGTCTACTTGGAGCAAATAACTACTTTGTCTTCTTTTGTTCTCATTTTCATGGCAGAAACATAAGAGGTAGCTGAACAGAAAACAAGATGGTTCTTTTATCCTTGGCTTGAAAATGTGATACTATAACTTCCACCTCATTCTCTTAGCCATAGTAAGTCACATAGTGAAGCAAGACACCTAGAGAATGGAAAGGTCACTGTATCTCTAATGGAAGGACCTTGAGGCCCAGGGCAAAGACGTAGAAACATAGAGAGGTATAAACTTGGATACAATATTGTAATCTATTACAGGTATCACAGCAAAACGCATTTGGATAATGTTAAGCTCTATAACTGCCTTTTTAGAAAGAGTGACAATTTACTTAGCATAATAAGGCACAAAGAAATCCTGTAAGAAACATAAATACTCATAACTTTATATAAAATATAATTTCCGGCCGGGCGCGGGGTGGCAAGCCTGTAATCCCAGCACTCTGGGAGGCCGAGAC